>NW_011502201.1:16770-24273 GCF_000495115.2 Populus euphratica
AACAATGCTTGGGTTGCAGGACAGATTCAGACTTTTTTGTTGTTGCTATAATTTGGACTTGAAAATGACCTTTTTAAATCTTGGGCTCCATATGACAGTTGTAAACCTATATCTTACCTTTCTATCCATATAAAGTAGATCTAAATCTAAGAACTACAGTCCAGATATGACCAATTACCGAACATGTTCAGGTTTGGACTGCATCAACATCTCTTTTTCATATTTGACCATCTCTTTGTCCTTTCAATTTTAGTTTTTAAACTCATGAATCAATCCTTTTATTTATGTGATTGGCCTACATTTAAAATGAATATTTACCATAAATTAAAGGTATCTTATATTATTAGATATGTTAGTATAAAACATGCTTTAGTTAAGGAGTGATTGATACTTCAAGTGCAAAATACTGATATAAAACCTTGATAAAAATGCACTTTTAAGTACTAATTAATATCTATTCAGAGAATACGATACATTTACATGTCAATATTATGGGGACTTACAAGCTTGTTATAGAAAATGGTTACATTTTGGATTTGGAAAACACTTTCTATGTTCCTTTATTTTTTAAAACCTTGATTGTAATTTCTAGATTAGTAAATTTTAGCTATATTTTCAATTTTATTAATACTAAACTTATTATTTCTTATAATAAAGTTGGCATAGGTTTTGAGTATTTGTTTAATGGATAATTTAAATTAAATTAGACCCAACCTATGAACAAAGTTTCATAACCTTGCATAAAGGAATTAATATTAAATGTACACTTGTTGATAAGTCCTCATTTACTTTTTGGCATATGAGATTAAGACACATCTCTATTGAGAGAATTAAGAGATTAGTCAAATAAAAAATCTTTTAGACTCTTGACTTTTCTAACTTTAGTGCATTGATGCAATCATATTATTTGATAGTTTTCTTCATATTTACCTAGTATTTTTACTATGTTTTATATATTAAATGCCTTGATATTTTTTATTTTGTATTTTGAAGGCACTTTTGGATACAAGATTAAAAAAAAAAGTAAATTAGATATAATTAACAGATTTGACCTTCGATCGATGTTTTGTGCAAAGGTTGAGCTCTAGAAGTTGAAATAAAATGATTCTAATGGAATTAGAAAGCTAACATCCATATCTTTCTATACATACATAGCAAGGGAAAAAAAATGAAACAACATGGAAATCACAGCCTTCAAAGTCAAATCTAGCATTCTGCCAATGTTGACCATCAACTATTCCAACTTGAATATCTTAAGCTATAGAAGTCCATTTGATACAAACTTAATGGTTTTGGATTCCTGACTCAAAGACCTATTATCCTACTAAATTTCAGTAGAAAACCAGCTTAAATGAGAGAGATATGATTTTTCTAAAATGACATATAAATTCTCCCAACATACAAGTTTTGTGAAGAAACAAGTCCAAATTACATCCCAAAGCATCCAAATCGACATCCAAGTCTTTATTTCAACAATTTAGCTCCTTTTTTAGAAAAATAGTTGTTGAACTACTTAAATATAAATTGTCTACCTAGAAAAATAGTTTTGGAGAATATTGATAATTTTTCACTCGAAGACACTTCACCATCATCGTCATGCTTTGGAACGTGATTGATTCTTATTTTCAAATAAGGCTCAATATAGTATGAGATAAATGTTGAGATATCTTTAATAATAGAGGCCTCATATAATCCCTGTGGTTCGACCCCGGTCTTGCCGGGTTATTTATTACTTCGACACTCCTGCACTTGGGAGAAGACAACAGTCTTTTGGTCGTGTCAATATGTAATCTTTAACTCAAATGGATAAATCCATCTATACTAGATTGGGCCTTCAAGTTTTGCCTCATATGGTAAATGTATAGGTAAATGCTTCATAGAGTTAAAAAAGGATGTAGGGAATATCATCAAGTTTGTTTATTATCTCGATGATATTCATTTCAGGCCTCTTCATGTGCTTTGTCTATGATTAGTACTTAAAAGTGCATTTTTATTAAGGTTTTATATTAGCATTTTGCACTTGAAGCATCAATAACCCCTTAACTAAAGCATGTTTTATAATAATATATCTAATAATATAAGATACCTTTAATTTGTGGTAAATGTTTTAATCTATGGTAAATGTTCATCTTAAATGCAGGCCTATCACATAAATCAAATGATTGATTGATGAGTTCAACTACTAAAATTGAGAAGACAAAGAGAGGGTGAAGCTTAGAAAAGAGATGCTGGTTTAGTCCAAACTAGAATACTATTCGGTAATCGGATCATATCTAGAGCTGTAGATCTTAGATTTAGGCCTGCTTTAAATGGATGGAAATCTATGGCATAGGCCTAAAATATTCATGGGAAGGAAAGACTTAATTCTGCTGTTTGGAAGTCCAAATCTTAGTAACAAAGGAGAAGTCTGAATCTGTCCTACAACCAAGACATTGTTTAGTGTTTAACCTATATCTCGAGCTCTAGAAGTCCAAATGACCTCAATATTTTTTTCTTGGAAAGTTGAGACAATTTCCTAGAATTTTCATGATTTAAGTTTGTTTGAATTCTAACATTAGCAATGATATTTTTGACAGACAAGAAGATAAAGATTAATATTAAGTCAAGATATGGTCATCCACTCAATAATTAGGCATCAAATTAATAGTTTCCAATTTTGGCCTATAAAGGGAGGCATTTGCCATGCATTTAGACATCTTGGTTTTTAGATCAAGATCATGCTCTTTATTTCTTTCTTTATATTTTTATAATGTTTAAATTTTATTTCATATTATATTTTCATTAATATCTTATTTATGCTTCTCATTGCCTTTCGTTTACTTAGTTAACTTTTATCTTATCTATGTTCTTATCTTATTAATTTATCTTTCTCTTTTTTATTATATTTAGTAAGTTTATTATGTCAAGGTGAAAATGTTACATTAACGGTGTAAGAATAAGTATAGTGTAAACTCCATATAGACTTTAATGTTTGATACTAACATATTTTGTATTTGTTATCTTGTTCCCATTTAATACTTTGCTTGTTAAATGGTTAATTTAGATTTATATTGTATAACACTTGGTACGATAAATACTTGATACTTTCATAGCTCAACCGTATAGTATAACTGATATTTGTGTTATAAAATGAACTTGATTTGTTGTTAACATAAGTTATAATCATGAATCCCTACCAATATTTGCAAGTATTAACATTATTCAAATAAGATAACTAATGTAATTATATTAACAATTTATAATCCAATTGGAATGTCTTTTATTTGTGGTTTTCAATGGAGTAATAAAAAGAGTTTATACTATACTTGTTTGAAATAATATTAGTGGATAATGTCCTTTGTGTGTGGTTTCCAATAAACTAATAAAAAAAGTTTATATTATACTTGTTTAAAATACCATTAGTGGATCCTCTAACCTTGACATTTGCTTTTATTATTATTTAATCCTTATATTAATCTTATAATCTCAAAGTTCTCTTTAACTTTTTACTACTACTACTACTACTACTACTACTATTATTATTACTACTAATGTAATTATTATTATTATTATTATTATTTATATAGTTAACCTCCCTATGGTTCGACCTCAGTTTTACCGGGTTATTTATTATTTCGACACTCCTACACTTAGGAGAAGACATCAATCATTTAGTCGTGTCAAGTTTTTGGTGTCGTTGCTGGAAAGGTGAATTCTTGTATAAATTATAATTTTTACTTTATTTTCTCTTTTCACTTTTCTTGTATCTAACTTTTTTTTTTGTTTCCTTTTCTTTTATTTTCTTCTTCATTTTATTCTATTCCTATACGTCCGTGAGAGTTTGGTCACGTATATTAAGTGGTAGACTTTATAGGGTATCCTCATCATTTTCAGAAAATATAGCCAAAGAAGATAACCAATCACTTCATAATGAGAATAATGAGAATAACCATTGATTAATACTTAAAAGTGTATTTTTATCAAGTTTTTATATCATCATTTTACACTTGAAATGTCAATAACTTCTTTACTAAAGCATGTTTTATAATAACATATCTAATAATATAAGATACCTTTAACTTCTGGTAAATGTTCATTTTAAATGCAGGCCTATCACATAAATAAAAGGATTGATTCATGAGTTTAAAAACTGAAATTGAAAGGACAAAGAGATGGTCAAATATGAAAAAGAGATGTTGATGCAGTCCAAACCGGAACACTGTTCGGTAATTGGTGACATCTGGACTATAGATCTCAGATTTAGGTCTACTTTATACAGATAGAAAGGTAAGATATAGGCTTACAACTTTCATATGGAGCCCAAGATTTAAAAAGGTCATTTTCAAATCTAAATTGTAGCAACAACAAAAAAGTCTGAATCTGTCCCGCAACCCAAATACTGTTAAGTTTTTAGCCCATATCTAGAGTTCTAGAAGTCCAAATGACCTCCATTTATTTTTTTAGAAAGCTTAGACAATTTTCTACAACTTTCATGTTTTCAAGTGGTTCTAATTCGTATTATGTCAAGGTGAAAAGGTTACACTAATGGTGTAAGAATAAGTATAGTACAATTTTGGCCTATAAAAGAAGGCAGACAAGAGAAGATAAGGATTGTCACCAAGTCAAGAGTTGGCCACCCATTCATCAATTAGTCATCAAATCAATAGTTTCCAATTTTGGCCTATAAAAGGAGGCATTTTCCATGTATTTAGGCATTTTGGTTTCCAGATCAAGATCATGCTCTTGCTTTCTCTCTTTGTATTTTTGTAATGCTTAAGTTTTGCTTTTATTAATATCATGTTTATGCCTTTCATTTTCTTTTCTTTTCTTAGTTAACTTTTATCTTATTTATGTTTTTATTTTATTTATTTATTTTTCTTTCTTTTATTATGTGTAGTTAAGTTTATTATGTCAAGGTGAAAAGGTTATAGTAATGGTGTAAGAATAATTATAGTGTAAACTCAATATGAATTTTAATATTTGATACTAACATGTTTTGTATTTGTTATCTTGTTCACTATTTAATACTTTGTTTGTTAAATGACTAATCTAGATTTATGTTGTATAACACTTGATACAACAAATACTTGGTACTTTCATAACTCAACTGTATGGTATAACCTACACTTGTGCTATGAAAGGTACTTAATTTGGTGTTAACATAAGTTATAAGCATGAATGCCTAACAATATTTACAAGTATTAACATTATTCGAATAAGATAACTAATGTAATCAAGTTAACAATTTATAATCTGATTGGAACCTCCATTGTATGTGGTTTCCATTTGAGTAATAAGATTCTATACTATACGTGTTTGAAATACCATTAGTGGATCCTCTAATCTTGACATTTATTGTTATCATCGTTTAATCCTTACGTTAATCATCCATCTCAAAGTTCTCATCAACTTTCTTTTCTTTTTCTTCTTTATTACAACAACAACAACAACTACTACACTACTACTACTACTAGTACCATTATTAATATGATTACTAGTATTATTACTAGTATTATTACTATTACTATTATTAGTAGTATTATTAGTATTATTATTATTGTTATTGTTGTTGTTGTGTTATTGTTCTCTATAATTTATATAATTAACCTCCATGTGGTTTGACCCCTGTCTTGTCGGGTTATTATTACTTCGACACTCCTGCACTTGGGAGAAAACATCAATCTTTTGGTCATGTGAACCGTGTTAGAACACTTAGAGACTACATGAATCCAATAAGAACAAGTGCACCTTTACGCATATTTTTCCCTCTTGATGCATCTCATTTCAATTTTAAACCAGAGATCATTCAACTTTTACCTTATTTTCATGGCTTAGATCTAGAAAATCCATACTTGCATTTGAGAGAATTTGAGGAGGTCTGTAACACTTATAATAACTTAAATTATAGCATGAACATCATTAGATTAAAGCTTTTTTTTTTAAAAAAAAAGATAAAGCTAAAGTATGGCTATAAAATTTGAGACCAGGATCCATTCATGTTTAAGATGAAATGCAACAATAGTTTTTAAAAGAGTTTTTCCCTTCTCATACAACAAACTCTTTCAAAACACAAATCACCTCTTTCACTCAAAAACCAGGAGAAATATTTTACCAATGTTAGGATAGGTATCGACACTTGCTTAATACTTGCTCTCATCGTGGTTTGAAACTGGGAGATTGGTTTTATATTTTTATGAAGGGTTAACACTTAGAGATAGACAAATGGTTGAATTGATATGCAATGAAACTTTTGAAGATAAAGACCCTAATGAAGCAATAAAGTACTTAAATTTGCTAGCTAAAAATGCTCAAAATTGGAACACTACAGGCACTTATAAGGCACCAAGTAAAACTCAATCTCATACATTTAGTGGAGATATATACAACCTTAGGAAAGATTATGAATCTAAGCCAAGTTTGCATCTTTAGCTAGAATTAAAAAAGAGTAGTCAATTAAAATTTATTCAAGATATTATATGTCAAATCTGTGAAACCAATGAACACTCAACCAATGATTGTTCAACTTTGCTTTTTTTCAAGGAATGCTTCTATGAACAAGCCCATGCTTTAAACAGTTTCCAAATGCCCAATCATAACCCATACTCACAAATGTATAACCCTGGTTGGAGAAATCACCTAAATTTCAGTTGGAAAAATGATGCATAAATTTCATAGCCATTGTTTCAAACACGCCATAATTTCCAAAATTCTTATGAATATATGCCTCCTTATGCTCCTTATCCTAGAAGAAATCTTAAGGAAATATTGCATGCATTCATTGAAAAATAAGAGACAATCAATACGATAGATTTTAAAGATACTCTTGCAAAATTGACATCTGCTCTTAGTTTTTAAAAGAAAGGCAAGTTTCCATCTCAACCATAGTAAAATCATAAAGGGTAATACAATGCAAATGCAAGTAGTTTTGGAAGCCAATACATGGATCAAGTCAAATCAGTCATCACTTTTCGCTGTGGTAAGGTTATTAAAAAACTGTAAAGAAAAGACTGTGAACACTGTAAAGAAAAGACTGATTTCTTGCTAGCACTTTCATTTCCTCATGTCATGACCAAATAGGAGAAATCAAGGATGAAAAAGGCACAAAAAAGTTCTCACGGATCTTTTGTCAAGAGTGACAATAGATTCGACATCCGACATCACACCAATCGATGATTACTTTCCTAATTAATCCTTTCTTTCTCTTAGTTCAATGCCTTGGTTTGCTAAAAATATTAATTTTCTTGCTTCAGTATTTTTGCTAGCTCACTGGAGTACCGAAGACAAAAGAATGTTTTTGAGCGATGTGCAAATCTATTATTGGGATGACCTTTACTTTTTCAAATATTATCCTAATCAAATATTTTAAAGATGCATTCCCGATAATGAGATAAGTAGTGTCATTAAATTTTATCACTATAAGTCATGTGGGGGTCATTTCTCATCAAAAAAGAACTGCAAAAATCTTACAAAGTGGATTTTACTAGCCCACCATATTCAAGGACTCACATGCATTCTAAAAAACTT
>NW_011502207.1:0-24214 GCF_000495115.2 Populus euphratica
CATTTGGACTTCTAGAACTCCAGATATGGCCAAAATACTGAACAGTGCTCGGGCTGGAGGACAGATTCGGGCTTCTTTGTTGTTGCTACAATTTGGACTTGAAAATGGCCTTTTTAGATCTTGGGCTCCATATGAAAGTTGTAGGCCTATGTCTTACCTTTCCATCCATATAAATTAGACCTAAATCTGAGATCTATAGCTCCAGATATGACCCTATTATCGAACAGTGTTCCTGTTTGGATTGCTCCGACATCTCTTTTCGGAGTTTAGCCATCTCTTTGTCCTTTCAATTTCAATTCTCAAATTCATCAATCAATCCTTTCATTTATGTGATAGGCCTGCATTAAAAATAGACATTTACCACAAATTATAGGTATCTTATATTATCAGATACATTATTATAAAACATGGTTTAGTTAAGGAGGTATTGATACTTCAAGTGCAAAATGATGATATAAAACCATGATAAAAATGCACTTTTAAGTACTAATCACACCCCCCAACCAGCTTATTACTTGTCCCTAGTAATCAAAGCGTTAAAATAGAAAAACAATTTGCAAATTCCACAAAGCAAGGTATTCATCATTTAACTTCCATTAATCTATCCAGATAAACAAACTCTCATTAAATTTATATATCTGCTCAATATCTCTTAACAAGATATTAATAAACCTTTTTTTTGTGCTCTATGTATCAACACATAATTATGAGGCTTTTCTTGGAAGAAAACAAAATTTTTGTTCTAATGTTTAAGGTTAACTTCCTTGGGTTGGGATTATTATTTTTGTCTTTTTTTTTCTTTTTAAATGTATATACATATAATTTAAAAACATCATGCATCTTTAACCCATGTAACGAGCTTTCAGCTAATGACTCCTAGACCAGTTGGTCTTAGGGCATTAGGTGTTAAGACACCCCTACGAGCTTAGTAACTCGGGTCGTAGATACTGATATGTAGATAGTGCAATGTTTGATTCCCTTAAGCTTCTCTCCTCAACCCATGTAACAAGCGTTGGGCCAATAGCTCCCAAGTCAGTTGACTTTAGGGTATTAGGTGTTAAAACACCCCTTCGGGCTTAATTGCTTAGGTTAGGGAGGCCACGAAACCAAACTTATCTACATTTTTATTATCATCATTTTTTTCTTTTTTCTTTTTTTTTTCATTTTTCATTTTTTTTTCTTAATTATATACAATCCCTTTCCCTTAGTTGTTACCTTTAACAAAAGAACATAAATAATGTAATAATCCAATATGCAACCCACAATCATATGTTAAAGTGTGTGTGTGTAAATTAAGGTTTAAGAATACATGTTAAATAAGTATATGAGCAGAATTAAGTGATAACAATACGAGAGTTTGTAAACCTAACAATGCGAGAGTTTGTAAACCTGAATATTTCAAGAAGTATTATAATAGACCTTGTTTAGAATGGTTACTAAGACGCGTCTCAAGAGTCACTTTAACAAAAGAGCTCCTTTACTCTGCCATCCTAGTAACAACAATTGTGAAATGAAAAACATTTTTTTTTTTATCAACTACTACCCTCTCCCCCCAACCAAAACGAGACATTGTCCTCAATGTTTAAAGGTAGAAAGATAGAGTATAGAAGATATCACCTGAAATAACGAACACTGACAAAACCTGAAACACACTGAAACAAAAATAAGAAATAACAAAACACAATAATAAAACCAAAAGACACAAAAATTCACAAATGAAGGCTCAAATCCAATCTAAGCTTTTTACGGCTTCCGTTAGATGACCAATTTATGCGACTCATGGAAGGATCAATTACAGGAATGAAGGATTGTAGCTGGTCAATTAATTGTTCAACAGTAGCAGTAGAGATTATGATTTGTCGTGCAGTAGATGTTAGAAATTCCTGTTCCACAGCATGATCAAGAAAAGACAACAACTTATCATAATAATCATTAACATTTAACAAACCTATGGGTTTATGGTGAATGTGCAATTGAGCCCAAGTGGAAATATGAAAGATCTCTTCCAATGTACCTAGACCACCTGGTAGAGCAATGAAGGCATCAGCATGGTTAAACATTGCATTCATTCAAGCCGACATTATGGAGACCTGAAGTTCCTCTCCAATTGTTTTTCCAATGATGTCCCCTTGTGCTAAAGCTTCGGGGACGACCCCCAAAACTTGACTACCTCCTAAAAATGCAGTTATTGACACACCTCTCATTAACCCAAGACTGCCTTCCCCATACACTAAATGAATCTTTCTCTCAGCTAGCACTTGACCAAGATGATTTGCTGATTCTAAAAACTCCTTTTCTTTCCCAGGACTAGATCCACCGAAAACACAAATACTATTTATTTGATGACTTGAGGAACTTGCCATTTCTACACACTTCTATTTTTGTTGAATGTATGGGTTGAGTAGAAATGAAAGGAAAGAAGAGGGGATTTTATAGATGAGAAATTAAAAAGCTAATCATATCACCTATATGTAGGCCAGCTGGAGTCTCACACATACACACTTTCTCTCTCTTTATTTATTTCTTTTTTTAAAAAAAAGCATATGTATAGGTGGTTGTGATTGTGGCTCACATCTTCCCTTGGTTTTACGTCCAAGAACGGCTTAAACGCCCTCTATGGGTCAGGGATAGGCTTCCCATCTAGTTTTCTTAAAAACTAGCAAACAAGGTCTTTTTTAGTCAGATTCCCAAGACTATATCAAGCATGTTCTTTATGAAAATGGGTTCATAAGTCATGAATTGCATGATACTTATCTCGACTATGATGAGACTTAAGAGTCAATAGAAGATTATCTAAAGACTCTCTGTGTTTTGAAATAAATCCCACCTTTTGATAATTTTCATAGTTTTTGTGGAATGCATATGACTCCTTGAATATGGTGGGCCAGTAGAATCCACTTTGTAAGATTTCTACAGTCCTCTTTTTTGACGAGAAATGATCCCCATGTACCTTAGAGTGACAAAATTTAATGAAATTACTTACCTCATTATCGGGAAAGCATCTTTGAAATATTTGATCAGGATGATAATTGAATAAGTAAGGGTCATCCCAATAAAAGTTTTGCACGTTGCTTAAAAATTTTCTTTTGTCTTTGGTACTTCAGTGAGCTGGCAAAAATCCTGAAGCAAGAAAATTGATATTTTTAGCAAACCAAGGCATTGAACTAAGAGAAAGTAGAGATTCATCAGGAAAGTAATAATTGATTAGTGTGATGTTGGGTGTCGAATCTGTTGTCACTTTTGATAAAAGATCTGCATCAACATTTTCGGTGTCTTTTTCATCATCAATTTCTTCCTGATTGGTCATGGCATGAGGAAATGGAAGTGCTAGCAGGGAATCAGTCTTTTCCTTGCAATATTCAGATTCAACCCCTTCCTTACCCTTAGAGATTGACTCATCATCTTTCTCATAAGGTTCAAGAATTGGTTTATGAATAACCTTACCATTACGAAGAGTGGTGACTGATTTGACTTGATCCATGTGTTGACTTCCAAGACTACCTACTGACACGACTAAAAGGTTGATGTCTTCTCCCAAGTATAGGAGTGTCGAAGTAATAAATAACCCGGCAAGACCGGGGTCGAACCACAGGGAGGTTAATTGTACAAATTATAAACAACAATTATAAACAACAATAATAGCAATAATAACAACAACAATAACAATAACAACAACAACTATAATAATAATAATAGTAGTAGTAGTAGTAGTAGTAGTAATAATAATAATAATAATAATAAAGAAAGAGGAGAAGAAGAAGATGATGAGAACTTGGAGATGGAAAATTAATGTAAGGATTAAACAATAATAATAACAAATGTCAAGGTTAGAGGTTCCACTAATGGTATATGAAACAAGTATAGTATAAACTCTTATTATTGAAATGGAAACCACACACAAAGGAGGTTCCAATCAGATTATATATTGTTAACATGATTACATTAGTCATCTTATTCAATTAATGCTAATACTTGTAAATCTCGTCAAGCATTCATGATTATAACTTATGTTAACAACAAATCAAGTTCCTTTCATAGCTCAGGTGTCGGTTATACCATACATTATGGGCTATGAAAGTGCCAAGCATTTGTTGTACCAAGTGTTATACAACATAAATCAAGATTAGTCATTTAACAAGCAAAGTATTAAAGAGTGAACAAGATAACAAATATAAAACATGTTAGTATCAAACATTAAAGTCCATATTAAGTTTACATTATACTTATTCTTACACCGTTAGTGTAACCTTTTCACCTTGACATAACTAACTTAGCTAGACATAATGAAAGAAAGCAAAATAGATAAACAAAATAAGAACATAAAAGTTAACTAAGTAAAGGAAAGGAAATGAAAGGCACAAACTTAATATTAATGAAAGCAAAGCATAAACATTACAAAAAAATAGAAGAGAGAAAGCAAGAGCATGATCTTGATCTGGAAACCAAGATGCCTAAATGCATGGCAAATGCCTCCTTTTATAGGCCAAAATTGGGAACTATTGATTTGATGATTAATTGATAAGTGGGTGGCCAACTTTTGACTTGGTGACAATCCTTATCTTCTCTTGTCTTCCCAAAACGTCATTGATAACGTCAAAACTGGAGCCAGTTGCAAACATGAAAGTTGTAGGCAATTGTCTCAGCTTTCTTGTGTAAAAAATTCAGCTCATTTGGACTTCTAGAACTCCAGATATGGCCAAAATACCGAACAGTGCTCGGGCTGGAAGACAGATTCGGGCTTCTTTGTTGTTGCTACAATTTGGACTTGATAATGGCCTTTTTAGATCTTGGGCTCCATATGAAAGTTGTAGGCCTATGTCTTACCTTTCCATCCATATAAATTGGACCTAAATCTGAGATATATAGCTCTAGATATGACCCAATTACCGAACAGTGTTCCAGTTTGGATTGCACCGACATCTCTTCTCTAAGTTTGACCATCTCTTTATCCATGCAATTTAAGTTCTTCAAGTCATCAATCAATCCTTTCATTTATGTGATAGACCTGCATTAAAAATAGACATTTACCACAAATTAAAGGTATCTTATATTATTAGATATATTATTATAAAACATGCTTTGGTTAAGGAGTTATTGATACTTCAAGTGCAAAATGATGATATAAAACCATGATAAAAATGCACTTTTAAGTACTAATCACACCCCCCAACCAGCTTATTACTAGTCCCTAGTAATCAAAGCGTAAAATAGAAAAACAATTTGCAAATTCCACAAAGCAAGGTATTCATCATTTAACTTCCATTAATCTATCCAGATAAACAAACTCTCATTAAATTTATATATCTGCTCAATACCTCTTAACAAGATATTAATAAACCTTTCTTTTGTGCTCAATGTATCAACACATAATTATGGGGCTTTTCTTGGAAGAAAACAAAATTTTTGTTCTAATGTTTAAGGTTAACTTCCTTGGGTTGGGATTACTATTTTTGTCTTTTTTTTTTTAACTCTATATACATATACTTTAAAAACATCATGCATCTTTAACCCATGTAACGAGCTTTCAGCTAATGACTCCCAGACCAGTTGGTCTTAGGGCATTAGGTGTTAAGACACCCCTACGAGCTTAGTAACTCGGGTCGCAGATACTGATATGTAGATAGTGCAATGTTTGATTCCCTTAAGCTTTTCTCCTCAACCCATGTAACAAGCGTTGGGCCAATAGCTCCCAAGTCAGTTGACTTTAGGGTATTAGGTGTTAAAACACCCCTTCGGACTTAATTGCTTAGGTTAGGGAGGCTACGAAACCAAACTTATCTACATTTTTATTATCATCATTTTTTTTTCTTTTTTTCTTTTTTTTTTCTTTTTGTTTTTTAATTATATACAATCCCTTTCCCTTAGTTGTTACCTTTAACAAAAGAACATAAATAATGTAATAATCCAATATGCAACCCACAATCATATGTTAAAGTGTGTGTGTGTAAATTAAGGTTTAAAAAATACATGTTAAATAAGTATATGAGCAGAATTAAGTGGTAACAATACGAGAGTTTGTAAACCTGAATATTTCAGGAAGTATTATAATAGACCTTGTTAAGAATGGTTACTAAGATGCGTCTCAAGAGTCACTTTAACAAAAGAACTCCTTTACTCTGCCATCCTAGTAACAACAATTATGCACATGCTTTATGAAATGAAAAACAATTTTTTTTTATCAACTACTACCCTCTCCCCCCAACCAAAACGAGACATTGTCCTCAATGTTCTAAGGTAGAAAGATAGAGTATAAAAGATATCACCTGAAATAACGAACACTGACAAAACCTGAAACACACTAAAACAAAAATAAGAAATAACAAAACACAATAATAAAACCAAAAGACACAAAAATTCACAAATGAAGGCTCAAATCCAATCTAAGCTTTTTACGGCTTCCCGTAGATGACCAATTTATGCGACTCATGGAAGGATCAATCACAGGAATGAAAGATTGTAGTTGGTCAATCAATTGTTCAGCAGTAGTAGCAGAGATTATGATTTGTCGTGCAGAAGATGTTAGAAATTCCTGTTCCACAGCATGATCAAGAAAAGACAACAACTTATCATAATAACCATTAACATTTAACAAACCTATGGGTTTATGGTGAATGTGCAATTGAGCCCAAGAGGAAATATGAAAGATCTCTTCCAATGTGCCTAGACCACCTGGTAAAGCAATGAAAGCATCAGCATGGTTAAACATTGCATTCATTCGAGCCGACATTGTGGAGACCTGAAGTTCCTCTCCAATTGTTTTTCCAATGATGTCCCCTTGTGCCAAAGCTTCAGGGACGACCCCCAAAACTTGACTACCTCCTAAAAATGCAGCTATTGACACACCTCCCATTAACCCAAGACTGCCTCCCCCATACACTAAATGAATCTTTCTCTCAGCTAGCACCTAACCAAGATGATTTGCTGATTCTAAAAACTCCTTTTCTTTCCCAGGACTAGATCCACCGAAAACACAAATATTTCTTATTTGATGACCTGAGGAACTTGCCATTTCTACACACTTCTGTATTTGTTAAATGTATGGGTTGAGTAGAAATGAAAGGAAGGAAAAGAGGGTTTATATGTTAAAGTGTGTGTGTGAAAATTAAGGTTTAAGAATACATTTTAAATGAGTATATGAGCAGAATTAAGTGATAATAATGCGAGAGTTTGTAAACTTGAATATTTCAAGAAGTATTATGATAGACCTTGTTAAAAATGGTTACTAGGATGCGTCTCAAGAGTCAGTGTAACAAAAGAGCTCCTTTACTCTGTTATCCTAGTAACAACAATTTTGCACATGCTTTATGAAATAGAAAACACAGTTAGTTAAATTTTTTTTTTATCAACTACTACCCTCTCCCCCCAACCAAAATGAGACATTGTCCTCAATGTCCTCAGGTAGAAATATAGAGTATATAAGACATCACCTGAAATAACGAATACTAATAAACCTGAAACATACTTAAACAAATATAAGAAACAACAAAACACAAAATAATATACTATTAAGAAAACCAAAAGACACAAGGATTCATAAATAAAGGCTCAAATCCAATCTAAGCTTTTTACAGCTTTTCATAGATGACCGATTTATGCGACTTATGGAAGGATCAATTACAAGAATGAAAGATTGTAGTTGGTCAATCAATTGTTCAGTGGTAGCAACAAAGATTATGATTTGTCGTGTCAAAAATATTAGAAATTCTTGTTCCATAGCATGATTAAGAAACGACAACAACTTATCATAATAACCATTAACATACTTGTGAGTTTATGGTGAATGTGCAATTAGGTCTAAGAGGAAATATGAAAGATCTTCTCCAATGTGCCCAAACCACCTGGTAAGGCAATGAAGGCATCAACATGGTTAAACATGGCATTCATTCAATCAAACATTGTAGAGACTTCTAGTTCCTCTCTAATTATTTTTCCAATGATCTCTTCTTGTGCTAAAGCTTTAGGGATAGCCTCCAAAACTTGACTACCTCCTAAATGAATCTTTCTTTTAACTAGGACTTGACAAAGATGATTTGCTAATTCTAAAAACTCCTTTTCTTTCCCAAGACTAGTTCCATAAAAAAACACTAATGTTTCTTATGTGATGCCTTGAGGAACCTGCCATCTCTACACTCTTCTATATCTGTTGAATGTATGGGTTGAGTTGAAATGAAAGGAAGAAAGAGAGGATTTTATAGATGAGAAATTGAAAGGCAATCATACCACCTACATGTAGGCCAGCTAGAGTCTTACACACTCTCTTTATTTATTTATTTTTGAAAAAACATGTGTATGTACATGTAGCTATGATTGTGGCTCATATCTTTCCTTGGTTTTATGTCCAAGAATGGCTTAAACACCCTCTATGGGTCGAGGATAGGATTCCCAGCCACTTTTCTTAAAAACTAGCAAACAGGGTATTTTTTTAGTCAGATTTCCAAGTCTATGCCAAACATGTTTTTTTATGAAAATGGGTTCATAAGTCATGAATTGCATGATGCATATATCCACTATGATGAGACTTAAGAGTCAATAGAAGATTATCTAAAGACTCTCTATGTTTTGAAATAAATCCTATCTTTTGACAATTTTCACTGGTTTTGCAGAATGCATGTGAATCCTTGAACATGATGGGCCACTAAAATCAATTTTGTAAGATGTTTGCAGTCATCATTTTTGCTAAGAAATGATCCCCACATGCCTTAGAATGACAAAATTTAATGACACTACTTACCTCATTGTTGGGAATACATCTTTGAAATATCTGATCAGGATAATATTTGAATAAGTAAAGGTCTTCCTAATAAAACTTCTTCACTTCATTCAAGAACTTTCTTTTATCTTGGGTATCCAAATGAGTTGGAAAAAATCCTAAAGCAAGAAAATTGATATTTTTAGCAAACCAAGGCATTGAACTAAGAGAAAATAAAGATTCATTAGGAAAGTAATCATTGATTGGTGTAATGTTGGATGTTGAATCTATTGTCACTTTTGACAAAAGATCCGCATCAATATTTTCGGTGCCTTTTTCATCCTCAATTTCTTCCTACTTGGTCATGGCATGAGGAAATGGAAGTGCTGGGGAGGAATCAATCTTTTCCTTGCAATGTTCAAATTCAACCCCTTCTTTACCCTTAGAGATTGACTCATCATCTTTCTCACAAGGTTTAAGAATTGTTTTTGAATAACCTTACCACTACGAAAAGTGATGACTGATTTGACTTGATCTATGTGCTGGCTTCCAAAACTACTTGCATTTGCATTATATTGCCCCTTTGGATTTTATTATGTTTGAGATGGAAACTTACCTTCCTCGTATAAACTGAGAGCGGATGTCAATTTTGCAAGAGTATCTTTAAAATCTGTCATGTTTTGAGCAAGTTGAGTATTGATTGTCTCTTGCTTTTCAATGAATGCATGCAATGTTTCCTCAAGATTTCTTCTTGGAGGTGGAGCATAAGGAGGTGCATATCCATGAGAATTTTGGACATTATGGTGTGCTTGAAATGGTGGTTATGAAGTTTGTGCATTGTTGTTATCACTCTTCCAATTGAAATTTGGATGATTTTTTTAACTAGGGTTGTATGTTTGCGACTATGAGTTATGGCTGGGCCTTTGAAAACTATTTAAAGCATGGGCTTGTTCTTGGAGACATTTCCTTAAAAGAAGGCAAAGTTGGACAGTCATTGATTGAGTGTTCATTTGTTTCACAGATTTGACACTCAATATTTTGAACAGATTTTAAGTGACTACTACTCTTTTTCAATTCTAGTGCCTCAACTTTTCTAGCTAAAGATGCAAACTTAACTTGGAGGTTATGATTTTTCCTAAGGTTGTACATACCTTCACTAGATGTATGAGGTTGAGTTTTACTCGGTGCCTCATAAGTATTCGTGGTGTCTCAATTTTATGCATTTTCAGCTAACAAGTCTAAGTACTCCATTGCTTCATTAGGGTCTTCATCTTCACAAGTTGCATTGCACATCAATTCAACCATTTGCCTACCTCTAAGTGTTAACCCTTCATAAAATGTGAAACCAATCTCCTTATTTCAAAACCATGATGAGGGCAAGTATTAATCAAGTCTCGATACCTATTCCAACATTGGTAAAATGTTTATCCTAGTTTTTGAGTGAAAGTGATGATTTGTCTTTTGAAAGAGTTTGTTCTCTAAGATGCGAAAAACTTCTTTAAAAACTATTGTTGCATTTCTTCCTAAGCACCAATGGATCTAGGTCTCAGATTTCGTAGCCATGTTTTAGCTTTATCTTTTAATAAAAAGGAAAAAGCTTTAATTTGATGATATTCAAGCTACAATTTGAGTCATTATACGTGTTGCAGACCTCCTCAAATTCCCTTAACTACAAGTATGGATTTTCTAAATCTAAGCCATGAAAAGAAGGAAAAAGTTGAATAATATCTGGCTTAAAATTAAAAAGAGATGTATCAGAAGGGAAAACTATGCATGATGGTGCACTTATTCTTGTGGGATTTTTGTGATATCTAAGTATTCTATCATGGTTATTCTCATTATTCTCATTATAAAAAGGAGTGATTATCTTCTTCGGCTATATTTTTTGAAAATGATGAGGATACCATACAAAGTCTACCACTTAATGTATGTGACCACACTCTCATGCATGTGTAGGAATATAATAAAAAAAAAGAAACAAAAGAAAATAAACGAAGTTACTTACAAGAAAAGTGAAAAGAGAACATAAAATAAATACTATAATTTGTATAAGAACTTACCTCCCCAGCAACGACACCAAAAACTTGACACGACTAAAAAATTGATGTCTTCTCCCAAGTTTAGGAGTGTTGAAGTAATAAATAACCCAGCAAAACTAGGGTTGAACCACAGGGAGGTTAATTGTATAAATTATAAACAATAACAACAACAACAACAACAATACTAATACTACTAATAATAGTAATAATAATAGTAGTAGTAATAGTAGTAGTAGTAGTACTAATAATAATAATAAAGAAGAAGAAAAATAAGAAGAAGAGCAAGTTGAAGAGAACTTTGAGATGGAAGATCAATGTAAGGATTAGACAATAATAACAACAAATGTCAACGTTAGATGATCCACTAATGATATTTCAAACAAATATAGTATAAATTCTTATTATTCAAATGAAAACCACACACAAAGAAGGTTCCAATCAGATTATAAATTGTTAATATGATTACATTAGTTATCTTATTCAAATAATGTTAATACTTGTAAATATTATCAAGCATTCATGATTATAACTTATGTTAACAACAAATCAAGTTCCTTTCATAGCATAGGTGTAGATTATACCATATGGTTAGGCTATGAAAGTGCCAAGTATTTGTTGTACCAAGTGTTATACAACATAAACCTAGATTAGTCATTTAACAAGCAATGTATTAAATAGTGAACAAGATAACAAATACAAAACATGTTAGTATCAAACATTAAAGTCCATGTTAAGTTTACATTATACATATTCTTACACCATTAGTGTAACCTTTTCACCTTCACATAATAAACTTAACTAAATATAATAAAAGAGAGAAAAATAATTAAAAAAATAAAAGCATAAATAAGATAAAAGTTAACTAAGTAAAGGAAAGGAATTGAAAGACATAAATAAGATATTAATGAAAATAAAACTTAAGCATTACAAAAATACAAAGAGAGAAAGAAAAAAAAATTACAAAAAAATATTTTCTGGAAAAAAAAATAGCGGTCATTTGGACTTCTAGGACTCCAGATATGGGCCAAGCATTGAACAGTGCTCGGACTATAGGACAGATTCAGACTTCTTTGTTGTTGCTACAATTTGGACTTGAAAATGATCATTTTAAATATTGGCCTCAAAATAAAAGTTGTAGGCCTATGTCTTACCTTTCCATCCATATAAAGTAGGCCTAAATTCAAGATCTACAACTCCAAATATGACCCAATTACCGAACAATGTTCCAGTATGAACTACACCAACATCTCTTTTCTAAGTTTGGTTATCTCTTTGTCCTTTCAATTTCAGTTCTTAAACTCATCAATCAATTATTTCATTTATGTAATAGGTCTACATTTAAAATGAACATTTACCATAAATTAAAGGTATCTTATATTATTATATATGTTATTATAAAACATGCTTTAGTTAAGGAGTTATTGATACTTCAAGTGCAAAATGATGATATAAAACCTTGATAAAAATGCACTTTTAAGTTCTAATCTCTTCTATAAGTTATGAACACTTGACCTTGTTTCCTATTGAAAAGACATGAAATTTTGCTGCAAGATCATAGTGTTTGAGACCAAAGTTTTTATCATCTCATGAAGATCTTCACTATATGACGACCCCATAAGATTGGAGTTTGTGAATGGAGGGGAGGGGGTTGTCTTGCTTGATAATTTTGTTGGGGCTGAAATCAATGGGGATGGATGTAATGACCCAAATTTTTCAAGGCCAAGATGGATGGAAATTTTTTTTTATCGTCCGGTATCTGGATGTTTTCACCATATCATTCTTCAAATTTACCATTACATTTTGTTCATTAACAAGCTATGATCTACATAGGATAACATAAGCCAATGTTCCCATAAAATGGATTCTTAATACTTATTCCCATAATATTATATTTCCATACTCATAGGTTTACATTAAATCATATTGACATACTCATAAATTCACATTCATGTTCTAATCTCATTATCATCATGAGTTCATGTAAGAGTGTCGAACAACAAGTTACACAACTAGTACTTTTGTTATCCTAACCTCATGTAATTTCACAATATGACATCCTCACAAGGTGAATACCTCATATGCATATTCATTGATATCATATCAATATGTTCGCACATTCACATCCATGTTCCATTTGAATTTTTCATTGCTAGTCTTTACAAAAAAAGGTTAAGGGACTAATTGAGTGATTAACACATTTGTTCCTACAAAAGAAGTCATATAACCCATAACATGCAAATATATATTTCTTTTGAAATAAGTGAGTTGTGAAATGGATTTCCTTACCCACCATGGTGGTATGATATCCCTGTTACACTATAATATAATTTCAAGCATTATAGGCAATCTAAAAACACAATAAAGCAATATTAGTGTTACATTTCATTCATGGACCAAAAGAGTGTAATTCTATCATTTCCTCTTACTTATGTCAATACCATCGTTAATAATTCATCAATTATTGAGGCTAATTACAATACTCAAATCCAATTGATTGTGCTACAAAAGTATCAATAAGTCTCTTATTTTACATATGTATTTATAGTTTTTATTTGGGTTTTTTATAATAATTGATGTGCTTTTTAGTAATTAAGTATTTTTTTAATGTTTTGATAGGTTTTTGGAGTTTAAATGGATTATTTTAGAAAATTTAACGTCGGAATTCAAAACAAAGAATTGAAGAGAAATTTAGTTGAAGATTGAAGCAAATCTTGGTTCAAATAAGTGCTCTATATTTTCCCAAAAAAATCAATTCTATTCCAATCCTTGAAAAGATTGATAATATCATCTATTTTAAGCCCAAACTTGCCTTATATTATGTGCAAACTTCAACCATCAAACACTCAAGGTTTCAATGTAAATCATAGCCCAAATAATAGGTACATTTGTATCCTTATATGATGCTTAAATTCAGCTCCAAATCAGCCTTTAAATTAGCCCAAGTACAATCCATGATCTTACATATCTATATAACAAATAACATTTGATTTATTTTAGGTAATTCATTGATCCAAGATGGCAAGCATATAGATGGAAAGCTGAATGAGATATTATTATATTATTTTGGGTAAAAAAAGAAAGAGACAGCTCATGAAGGAGGAAGAAAAATGTGCACCAAAGTGGTTTCTAAGATGACCTGATTTGATTTTCCAGAATACCTTTCGGTGTTTTCCCATAACATTTGACTTAGATGTTCAAATGAGTTGTTCTTTAATAATTTAGAAAGTTAACATAATTTTCTATAAATATATCTCTAATAGCCATCTCCAAAAAAAGGCTTCTAGGAGGGTTTAAATTATTGTCCAATATTAGCATCATATTTGTGTTAGAATTTTTACTGCAATTGTGTTGTGTTTTTTTTTGTAAATTTCAGTTCTTTAGTTTGTAAAAATTATTATTTTAGTTTGATTCAAGTTATGTCATATTTATTGAAGTATTCTTATATATAATCATGGTTGGCTAATCTTTTTCTTAGATCCAAATCAAGGATGATGGTGGTTGAGGTGAATTCATTAAGATATGAATGAATCTTAATGTTTATCTTCTCGTTTTCTTCATCAATTTTTTATTATTGCAAATAAATTTTAGGAATCATTTAGGTAATGTTATAATCTTGAATTTTTATGCACAAACTTTGTTTTGGTATAAAGATTGCTTGTTTCAGTGTCTTACTTAATATGAAAGTACTTGTTCATTCTTAAGCAATAATCAATCTTCATCTTTTTAAACTTCATTGAAATATCTTTTGATTTAATATCACCATCATGATATTAGGTTGAGATATCTTATATATGTTAAAGGAATCACAAATACATCACCATTAAAATTGATTTGGACCTAGACTAACTTTTTCTTGTCATTTAAAATCTATTTACATGTTTTCATCTTTGAAAACAAATCCATCAATTATTTTCAACCAAGTTATTGTTAATTTAATTTCTCTTGAGTTTTTTTTTTGTTACCTAGCTTAATTTCTAGATCTAGCTCTCTGTGAATATGACATCGATCTTACCGAGTTAAATACTACATCGCATACTTGTGCACTTATGAGAAAAAGCAAACCGATCATAAAAAATGATCAAGCACTAAATTTGTTTCTTTTTAAACTGTAGACTCAGGAGCAATTGACCACATAGCAAGGGATCGAATAGCCTTTGTGGAATTTCATCGAATTTCAAATGGAAGTAGATATATATACATGGGGAATAATGCTTTCGCTGTTGTGCTTAGGATTGGTACCTGCAAACTAGATTTGCAAGGTGGTCTCATACCTTATTGTCATGATGTACTCAACACTCTAGAAGTTCAACAAAATCTTGTGTCTATTCTTGCTTACTCTAATTAGGCCTTAATATTGCGTTTGCTGGTTTTTGTGTAAAAATACATTTGGATAATATTTTTTATGGTTCTAGTTTTGCATTAAATGGTTTTATGGTGTGAGACATTGTTAGTGTATTTATTAGTTATGATGCTTCAATTTATGTTATTCAAAATTCTAGCACTATTGATGATAGTAATATCATAACTTGGCATGCTAGATTAGGACATATTAGGCAAGATTGATTACATAGATTAGCAAGAGCTGGTATTTTAGGATCACTTACCAAAGAGGAATTGCACGTTTATGAGCATTGCCTTGCGGGAAAAACAACTAAATTACCATTTGGCAAAGCTAAAAGAGCTAGTAATCCATTATAGATTATTCATTCAGATATTTATGGCCTAACGAATGTGAGAGTAAGACATGGAGGAAATTATTTCATCATATTTATAGTTCATTTTATGATTAGTACTTAAAAGTGCATTTTTATCAAGATTTTATATAATCGTTTTGCACTTAAAGTATCAATAACTCCTTAACTAAAATGTTTTTTATAATAACATATCTAATAATATAAGATACCTTTAATTTGAGGTAAATATTTATTTTAAATGCAAGCCTATCTGATTAGTATTTAAAAGTGTATTTTTATCAAGATTTTATATCATTATTTTGCACTTGAAGTATCAATAACTCCTTAACTAAAGCATGTTTTATAATAGCATGTCTAATAATATAAGATACCTTTAATTTATGGTAAATATTCATTTTAAATGCAGGCCTATCACATAAATGAAAGGATTGATTGATGAATTTAAGAATTGAAATTGAAAGGACAAAAAGATGGCCAAACTTAGAAAAGAGATGGTGCAATCCAAACCGGAATACTATTCGGTATTTGGGTTATATTTCGAGCTGTAGATCTCGAATTTAGGTTTACTTTATATGGATGGAAAGGTAAGACATAGACCTACAACTGGAGCCCAAGATTTAAAAAGGCCATTGTCAAGTCCAAATTGTAGCAACAACAAAGAAGTCTGAATCTGTTATACAGCCCGCACACTGTTAAGTTTTTAGCCCATATATTGAGTTCTAGAAGTCCAAATGACCTCCATTTTTTTTTTTGGAAAGCTGAGACAATTTCCTACAACTTTCATGTTTTCAAGTGGTTCCAATTCTGACATTATCAATAATGTTTTGGGCAAACAATAGAAGATAAGCATTGTCACCAAATCAAGAGTTGACCACCCAGTCATCAATTAGTCATGAAATCAATAGTTCTCAATTTTGGCCTATAAAAGAGGCATTTTCCATGCATTTAAGCATCTTGGTCTCCAGATCAAGATCATGCTCTTGCTTTCTCTCTTTGTATTTTTATAATGTTTAGGTTTTGTTTTCATTAATATCAAGTTTATGCCTTTCCTTTCCTTTTCTTTACTTAACTTTTATGTTATTTATGTTCTTATTTTGTTTATTTATATTTCTTTCTTTCTTTATGTTTAGTTAAGTTTATTATGTCAAGGTGAAAAGGTTATACTAATGGTGTAAGAATAAGTATAATGTAAACTAAACATGGACTTTAATGTTTGATACTAACATGTTTTGGATTTATTATCTTGTTCACTCTTTAATACTTTGCTTGTTAAATGACTAATCTAGATTTATGTTGTATAACACTTGGTAGAACAAATGCTTGGCACTTTCATAGCCCATACTATATAGTATAATCGACACTTGAACTATGAATGGAACTTGGTTTGTTGTTAACATAAGTTATAATCATGAATGCCTGATGAGATTTACAAGTATTAGCATTAATCGAATAAGATAACTAATGTAATCATGTTAATAAGTTATAATCTAATTGGAACCTCCTTTTTGTGTGATTTCCAATTGAATAATAAGAGTTTATACTATACTTGTTTGATACATCATTATTGGATCCTCTAACCTTGACATTTGTTGTTATCATTGTTTAATCTTTACATTAATCTTCCATCTTAAAGTTCTCATTAACTTCTTCTTCTTCTTGTTTTTTTTACTACTACTACTAGTACTAGTATTATTATTATTATTATTGCTATTATTGCTATTATTGCTACAATTATTATTATTGTTGTTATTGTTACTATTGTTGTTGTTTATAAATTGTACAATTAACCTCCTGTTGGTTCGATCCCGGTATTGCCGGGTTATTTATTAGTTCGACACTGCTGCACTTGGAAGAAGATAACAATCTTTTGGTCGTGTCAAGTTTTTGGCGCCTATTGCGATGTCGTGGTCGCACAAATTAATTACCCTAGCTTAAAACACAACACACAAGATAGTATAGAGCAAGCAAGGGGTCGATCCCACAAGGAAGATTTAGTTCAGATTTTTATGCTATACGTTATGCAATTGGGGGGTTTTGATTTGTGATGATCTAAACTATGGAAGAAATTAAATTAGCAAACAAAATCAATTGAAATCGAAATTTATCAAGAAAACAAACCTTGGTTGCAAGCACACATCCACCAACAGAAATTAGAACCGATCCTTGAAACAAAACTACAATTTATATTCTGAATTTTTATCTTTTCTTAATGTTGGTTAATTAATGGATCCGCCGTATAATTAACCCTAACCAATAAACAATCATAATGTCCGCATTAATGATTTAGTTCAATGGCAGCCCTAAGAACTAGATATTTGAGTGTTCTCCCTAAGTTTAATAATGTAGTTCCGCCATAATTATCAAACTTAGTTGTTTCACAAGTTCATACATCACAACTCCGGTTTTGATATCAAACTTAGCAATAAATTGTTCACAATAATAACTTAGAGTTCTGCTCTAGCAATTATCAACAACAATCATAGAAAATATGCATAGGAAAACAACCATACTTATTCATAATATAAACTAAAAATAAAAGGAAGAATAAATCTCACGGTTCTTGAAATCCGAAGGTTTGTTGTGTCTTTGCAACCAAGAAAAGAGCTTAGCCTTGCATAACCATTGAACAACTACTCTTAAAGAATGAAGAGAGCATGATTTTTTGGGTTTGTAGAGGAGAGAATTTGTGTTTCTTAACTTCTGGCTGCTGCCCCCCTTCTCTCCTCTCTCTCTTTCTTTTTATATGCTAAGAAACCCTAGTTCCTAATTTACAAAGTAGTCCTCCCTTAAGTTGGCAATTGACATTTAAGTACTTCAATAACTATTTTCCCTAAAAACGAGAAATAGCCTTGCATGAAATATTCAAACTCTGATTTAGAGGAGCTAAATTGCTGATATAAAAACTTAGATGACGGTTTAGAAGCTTCGAAACGTAATTTGGACTCATTTCTTCACGAAACCTGATTGTTGGCAGAATTCAGTTGTCATCTTTGAAAAATCATATCTCCCTCATCTGACATCTTTTAGGATGAAATTTGGAGCGTTTACATACCTTTGAGTCACAAATCCAACAAAATTGAGTTTTCATAATTTGGACTTCTATAGCTCCAGATATTGAATTTTGAATAGACAAAGGTCAATAGTGGCAGAATATGAGATTTGACTTTGAAGGACGTGATTTCCATGATCTTCCTCTCTTTATTTTTCTTGCATTACATTTGCAAAAAGGTATGGATGTTAGCTTTTTAGTGCCAGTAGAATCACTTCATTTCGATTTCTAGAACTCACGCTCTACACAAAACATCAACTGAACATCAAATCTGTCAATTATCTCCAATTTCTCCTTTTTGCATTTTTCATCCAAAAGTGCCTTCAAAACATAAAATAAAGAATATCAAGGCATTTTACATATAAAACATGGACAAAACATTATGTAAATATGGGTGAAACTATCAAATAATATGGTTACATCAGCGCCGTTGCCGGGGAGGTAAGTTCTTATATAGATTATATTATTTGTGTTATTTTCTCTTTTCACTTTTCTTGTATATAACTTTATTTCTTTAATTTTGTTTCTTCTTTTTTTTGTTTTGTTCTTCCTTTTATTCTATTATTACACATGCATGAGAGTGTGGTCATGTATATTAAGTGGTAGACTTTGTAGGGTATCCTCATCATTTTTAAAAAATATGGCTGAAGAAAATAACCAATCACTTCATAATGAGAATAATGAGAATAATCGTGTTAGAACACTTAGAGACCACATGAATCCCATAAGAACAAGTGCACCATCATGCATAGTTTTTCCTCCTAAAGCATCTCATTTTAATTTTAAGCCAGACATTATTCAACTTTTACCTTCTTTTCATGGCTTAGATTTAGAAAATCCATACTTGCATTTAAGGGAATTTGAGGAGGTCTGTAACACCTATAATGACTCAAATTGTAGCATGAACACCATCAAATTAAAGCTTTTTCCTTTTTCGTTAAAAGATAAAGCTAAAACATGGCTACAAAATTTGAGATCAGGATCCATTTGTACTTGGGATGAAATGCAATAACAGTTTTTTTAAAACAAATTCCCATCTCACATAACAAACTCTTTCAAAAAACAAATCACTACTTTCACTCAAAAACCAAGAGAAACACTTTACCAATGTTGGGATAGGTATCGAGACTTGCTTAATACTTGCCCTCATCATGGTTTTGAAATATGAAGATTAGTTTCACATTTTTATGAAAGGTTAACACCTAGAGATAGGCAAATTGTTGAATTGATGTGCAATGGAACTTTTGAAGATAAAGACCCTAATGAAGCAATGAAGTGCTTAGACTTATTAGCTAAAAATGCTCAAAATTGGGACACTGTAGATACTTATGAGGCACCGAGTAAAACTCAACCTCATACATCTAGTGGAGGTATGTACAACCTTAGGGAAGATCATGACCTCCAAGGCAAGTTTGCATCTTTAGCTAGAAAAGTCAAGGCACTAGAATTAAAAAAGAGTGGTTAATTAAAATCTGTTAAAAATAATGTGTGCCAAATATATGAAACAAATGAACATTCAATAAATAATTGTTCAACCTTGCCTTCTTTTAAGGAATGTCTCCATGAACAAGCCCATGCTTTAAATAGTTTTCAAAGGCCCAAGCACAACCCATACTCATAAACATACAACCCTAGTTGGAGAAATCACCCAAATTTCAGTTAGAAGAGTGATAATAACAATGTACAAACTTCACAACCACCGTTTCAATCACACCAGAATTTCCAAAATTCTCATGGATATGCATCTCCTTATGCTCCACCTCCTAGAAGAAATCTTGTGGAAACATTGCATGTATTCATTAAAAAGCAAGAGATAATCAATACTCAATTTGCTCAAAACATGACAGATTTTAAAGATACTCTTACAAAATGGACATCTGCTCTTAGTTTCCAAGAGAAAGGTAAATTTTCATCTCAATCACAACAAAATCCCAAGAGGCAATATAATGCAAATGCAAGTAGTTCCGGAAGCCAACATGTGGATCAAGTCAAATCAGTCACTACTCTTCGCAGTGGTAAGGTTATTGAAAAACCCAATCGTGAACCTTGTGAGAAAGATGATAAGTTAATCTCTGAGGGCAAGGAAAGGGTTGAATCTGAAAATTGCAAAGAAACGACTGATTCCCCACCAGCACTTCCATTTCCTTATGCCATGACCAAACAAAGGAAAGTCAATCATAACTCTGAAATCTTTGAAACTTTCAAACAGGTAAGGATCAATATACCTTTATTGGATGCTGTTAAACAACTTCATTTTTATGCTAAATTTTTGAAAGATTTGTGCAATGTGAAGAGAAAACTGAATGTGAAAAAGAAAGCCTTTTTAGCCGAACAAGTAAGTGTCATTCTTCAGAACAATAATGCTTTCAAATATAAAGACCCTGGTTGTCCTACAATTTCTTACTTTATTGGAGAACATTAAATTGAAAGAGGTTTACTTGATCATGGAGCCAGTGTGAATTTACTTTCATATTCAGTTTTTCAAAGTCCCAATCTAGGTGAGTTAAAACCAACTTCTATAACTCTTTTACTTGCCGATAGATCTGTAAAAGTGCCTAGAGGAATAATTGAAGATGTGTTAGTATGAGTCGATAAATTCATTTATCTTATGGATTTTATTGTCTTGGACACACAACTTATTGAAGCATGGAATTCATTTCCTTTTATTTTAGGACATCCCTTTCTTGCAATTTCTAATGCATTGAATAATTGTAGGAATGGATTGATGAAGCTATCATTTGAAAACATGACATTGGAGATGAATATTTTCAACATTTGCAAGCAACCTAGAGATGATAATGATTTACAAGAAGTGGACTTTACTAAAAAATTAATTTATGATCAATTTCAAACCACTTCCAATGAAATTGAGATTGATGAATCTGATGATTTGCAAATGATTTATTTTCAAGAATAATCAAAGTCAAGTAATTAGAGACCATAAATCAAGGAATTGCCACCACGATCAATTAAGTCCATACATTCAAGTGTTCAACCACCCAAACCTAAGTTGAAGCCATTACCATTTAATGTCAAATACTTATTTTTGGAAGAAAATGAAACTTTTTTGGTAATAATCTCTTCCAAACTTAATGCACATCAAGAAGGTAAGTTATTACAAACTCTAAAAATGCACAAAAATGCATTAGGATAGACCATAGCTGACATAAAAGGAATGAGTCATTTAATTTGTACACACAAAACTTATTTGGAGGAAAATGTTAAACCCTCTAGGGAAATGCAATGAAGGCTCAATCCTAATATGAAAGAAGTAGTGAAAAATAAAGTTATTAAGCTGCTAGATAATGGAATCATTTATCCTATTTCTGACAAAAAATGGGTAAGTCCTACCCAAGTTGTACCCAAGAAGTCTAGAGTCACTGTGATTACAAATGAGAACAATGAGTAAATTCCCACTAGGATTGTTACTAGTTGGCACATATGCATTGACTATAGGAAATTTAATTCAATGACTAGAAAAGATCATTTTCCTTTACATTTCATGGATCAAATCCTAGAAAGAGCTGGCAATTGTCCTGAAACAAGAAAATTGACAATATTAGCAAACTAAGGCATTGTAGAGACAGAAAGTAAAGATTCATCGAGAAAGTAGTCTTCGATTCGTGTGATGTCAGTTTTCGAATCTCTTGTCAATCTCGACAAGTGATCTGCGACAACATTTTCACTGCCTTTCTTATCTTTGATAGTGATATCAAATTCCTGAAGTAACAAAATCCAACGCACCAATCTAGCCTTAGAATCTTTCTTAGAAAGAAGATATTTCAATGCTGCTTGATCACTAAAAACAACAACAGGTGAGCCAACAAGATAAGACCTAAATTTTTCACATGCAAATACTACTGCAAGTAATTCTTTTTTAGTGGTGGTATAATTCATTTGAGCACTATTTAAAGTTTTACTTATATAGTAAATCACATAAGGTTTCTTATCTTTTCTTTGTCCCAAAACAGCACCTACGACATAATCACCAGCATCACACATTATTTCAAAAGGTAATGATTAATCAGGATGTTGAATGACAAAAGCATAAGTAAGCAAGTTTTTAAGTTTAACAAAGGCTTTTTCATAATGTTCAGTCCATTCAAAAATATTATCCTTTGTTAGAAGGTAACTTAAGGGCTTAAATATTATGCTAAAATCTTTGATGAACCTTCTATGAAAACCAGCATGTCCTAAGAATGATCTAACATCTTTAATAGATTTTGGTGTTAGCAAGTTTGCAATTAACTCGATTTTAGATTTGTCAACCTCAATTCCTTTTGATGAAACAATGTGACCAAGTACAATGCCGTTTGTTACCATAAAATGACATTTTTCCCAATTCAGTATAAGATTCTTCTCTTCACACTTGCTGAAAACCTTTTCTAAGTTAGTCAAACAATCATCAAATGAATTGCCAAAAACAGAAAAATCATCTATAAAAATCTCAAGAAAATGTTCAACCATATCACTAAATATACTAAGCATGCATCTTTGAAACGTGGCTGGTGCATTACAAAATCCAAAAGGCATCCTGTTTGAAAGTTTCAAAAATTTTAGAGTTGTGATTGACTTTCCTTTGTTTGGTCATGACTTGAGGAAATGGAAGTGCTGGCGGAGAATCAGTCTTTTCTTTGCAATTTTCAGATTTAACCCCTTCCTTACCCTCAGAGATTGACTCATCATCTTTCTCATAAGGTTCAAGAGAGGGTTTTTCAATAACCTTACCACTGCGCAGAGTAGTGACTGATTTGACTTGATCCATGTGTTGGCTTCCGGAACTACTTGCATTTGCATTGTATTGCCCCTTGGGATTTTGTTGTGGTTGAGATGGAAACTTACCTTTCTCTTGGAAACTGAGAGCAGATGTTAATTTTGCAAGAGTATCTTTAAAATCTGTCATGTTATGAGCAAGTTGAGTATTGATTGTCTCTTGCTTTTCAACGAATGCATGCAATGTTTCCTTAAGATTTCTTCTAGGAGGTGGAGCATAAGGAGGTGCATATCCATGAGAATTTTGGAAATTGTGGTGTGCTTTAAATGGTGGTTGTGAAGTTTGTGCATTGTTGTTCTCACTCTTCCAACTAAAATTTAGGTGATTTCTCCAACCAGGGTTGTATGTTTGTGAGTATGGGTTGTGGTTGGCCCTCTAGAAACTATTTAAAGCATGGGCTTGTTCATGGAGACATTCCTTAAAAGAAGGCAAGGTTGAATAGTTATTGGTTGAATGCTCATTTGTTTCACATATTTGACACACAATGTTTTCAACAGATTTTAATTGACCACTTGCTTGACTGCTTTTTATGATCGGCTTGTTTTAACTCGCAAGTGCACGAGTGTGCGATGTAGCAATTAACTCGGTAAGATTGAGGTCATATCCACAGAGAGCTAGATCTAGAAAATAAGCTAGGTAACAAAAAAAAAACTCAAGAGAAATTAAATAATAATAACTTGGTTGAAAATAATTGATGGATTTGTTTTGAAAGATGAAAATGTGTAAATAGATTTTAAATGATAAGAAAAAGTAAATTGATTGTGCATCAAAAGTGTCATTAAGTCTCTTCTCTTACATATGTATTTATTGTTTTTATTTGGTTGTTTTTATAATAATTGATGTGTTTTTTAGTAATGAAGTTTGTTTTAATGTTTCAATAGGTTTTTGGAGCTTAAATGAATTAATTCAGAAAATTCAACGTCGGCATTCAGAACAAAGAATTGAAGAGACATTTAGTTGAAGATTGAA
>NW_011502232.1:0-23802 GCF_000495115.2 Populus euphratica
TTTCCACCACCAGCAGCACCATAAGCATCGGCAAGTCAGCCTCCCTCTTTTTACCTCTCTTCTTCTTCTTCTTCTTCTTCTTCTACTCCCCTTCTCCACTGTTCATATTACATGTGAACAATGGAGAGATTCTCTACCTGTCCGATCCAGTTCAAAATTTTTATTTCAAAAAATATATGATTTTCTCACATATTTTTCTATCCATTATGAGTAATATCGGTTTGTATTTTTATATCGTAAAGATACGAATCCGGTATTAAAATACCTAATTTTCATGAAAATGTTGCAATTTGATCCGGTATTAAAATACCTAGTTTTCATGAAAATGTTGCAATTTTTTTTAAAAAAATCTTATTTTCATGCATACAGTCAAGTCTCTTAAAAAACAAATATGTAGTATTTTCATAAAAAGAAAATTTTTAAAAAATATATGTTTTAGCATGTATTTTGGCTTTAATAATCAGTTTATTAAAGTAGTGAGAACCATGCCAATATTTCAAAAATTCTAAAAAAATCATTTTGTTTTCTTTTAGTATCTAGGATTATAAATTTATATGTAAAACATATTCCCAATATTAAAAAGGTAGCACTTTTTATTGACGTTAGAATGATTAGGTTTTACTCGATAAGATAAGGATCTCCTTACCAAAGAGAACTTTTCTTAAACCATAGATTAACCAGCAATTAGAAATACAAACAACACCTTAGTATATATAAGATAATTAAATAATATAGCTTACCTTAGGTAAGGTGTATTTAGGAGGATAATATATTCTTTTTACGTAACCAGTCCCCATGCCCGATCGCTGAGACCAGTAAGAGTTCCTAGTAACCAAAATACTAGGTGACAAATCTCATTCTCTCATTCCACTAATAAAAGACAAGAAATCCTTGCCTCCCTATATTTTCCAGATACTTTAATGAGAGTGGACTATCACTGCGACGCCGCACACGTGCGACAGTAATCTTAACAACTCTAATTAATATTCAGTCTTAATTGAAGATTGATAATAAATGTTTAGGAACAATGTTTTAAAGTAAAATGAATCCTCATATCCTTTTAATTGGTTATAGAGCATATATACTAACATTAGCCCCTCAATATTTTGTATATATATATGCTAGTGGCAAAGCACGAGTCCTTGTGCTTGTTGGATTTAATGAGTTTCGATCGGGTTTGTTGGGTTATTTATTTATTTATTTATATAAACTTAGTTTGGTTTGTTATATATTTGATAATATTAAAAAACTAATTAACCTTGAAAAATTATTGTTCATACAAAAAGAATTCTTGTTAAAATAATGTAATAACAATTTTTTTATTCCCAAAAAAACTCATTGAACTATTTATTGAAGCAATGTATTCATTTTACAAGGTCCATTAGATATTATAAGATTGATCGGAAACAACTAAGTCTTTTCATATTTATAAAGCACATTAAAATGACTAAATTATTCTTAAAAGATAAATTTTTAAAACATCCATTCAAGGGCTTTTCTGTATTTTCAACTTTTTTTTTTTTGTTAAAATCAAGTTGAATGAGAAGTAATTTGATATTTTAATAAATATAAATATAATTAAAATATCAAAAGTTGTTGACATATGCAATTACTAATAGCTAAACACTAGCATCTACAATGTTATTAGAAGTGCTGCAAAGTCCTCTTCTTTTTAGGAAGGTGCATGGTAGCATTGGAATGGTAGAGCAATGCCGATAACCTATTTTTTCTTCTCCTTCCAGTTTTCTCTCTCATTCCCTTAAAAATTACGCTAGCTATACAATATTTCAGGGTTATCCTTTTCTTTTTTTTAGTCGTCAAATCCAGTCTCTATTTTTTTTTCTTGAATGTTTTTGTAAAAACTTGATTTGTTTTTAATTTTATATTTCAATCCTAATTTATGATTTTTTTTTAATAATTTGATCCTCATTCTTTTGATTGCTTTATTTTCTTAGTCCTTTTATTAAATTGATTTTTTTTTAATTTTATCTTTTAATTTAAAAATTATTTTTATTTTTTATTTCAATTTTGATTCTCATTCTTTTAATTAGTTTTTTTTTATTAAATTGATTTTTCCTTTGGTTTTCACCATTTAATAAAAAATAAAATTGATTTTTTATTTTAGCTTTGATTCTTATTTTCGTAATTATTAATTTTTTATTTTGTATCTTTTTGTATAATAATTTTTTAATTTTAATATTCAACATTATTCATTGAGAAGTAGACTTTGTGGTTTTTATGAAATTAAAATACATTTGAAATACCTAAACAATATATTTTATAAGGTGAAAAATATGAATTGATCCACATCTAGTTATTTACTATATAAACTCTAATACTGTTAATTTGTTATTATTTATTAACCAATTAAGATAGTTTATAGTATAATTTAAAGATAAATAAAATTATGTGGTTAATTAACTGGTTAAACCTTATCATAGGTAATTAAGGTACTGTTTGGAAACGAAATTAGAATGATTTAACAAAACAAATTAAATTGACATTTTTTTAGTCTTTTTTTTTTTCATGTGTTAATATTAAAAAAAATTAATATTTTATTATTAAAAAAAAAACGACAGCATTCTCCATAACGGGTGACCTAAATTGTGAAACAACGGTGTGCATTATAAATCCAAGGGATAATTACAGAATATGAATTTGAAATCAAGACGACAACAGTAAAAAGCCAGACGGTGGGAATGTCGTCATCTGTCAGGATAGAATCCCGTTGATACGCGGAAATTAACCCTATAAAAATCATGTTATGTTCCACGTGTGAATTATGAGCATGCTCGGTGCCAGGTCTGAACTTGAATCTAACACCTGTATATTTGATCTCTAACGCGTGTCCAACAAAACCTCCCCTGCATGCAAAAGAAGAGAATCCCTTTACTGACGAAGTTTTTAAAACCATATCGATGCGAGAGTAGTCTCAATCGCACTTGCTTCTGTCTGTTCGCCGCTCAAACCCCTCCTCGTACGGCTACACCTGCAGGTCAGTGCTTATCCATCAACCAAAGAATAGTAGTGTTCCGATTATATAATTACGTATATATAGTTGTTCCCATTGCCATCTCTTGTTAATTCGTCGGTAGTATAATGGAAGAACCAGACACGGAGATGGAGTGGGATGAGACGATGAAACGATCAGAAGAAAATAATAGGTGTGGACATGTTAGCTGGGTATTGAGCAAAGGATTGTCGGTGGGAAAGATGATTTTGGTCACAGGTTTTGTGATATCTTCAGCACCTGTGATTCTTCTTCCATTTGTTGTTGTCTCAGCAATTGGATTTGCTTGTTCTGTCCCGTACGGGCTTTTCTTGGCAACCTATGCTCTCACCGAGCAGCTGATGTCTAAACTTCTTCCAGCATCTTCTCACCTTTCCCTGGAATATTATGGAACAAATAAAAATATCATTATCGATGATTATACAGAAGACGACGCGTGCGCTGATCAGTTTGGAGGAGATATTATTGATATGGGAAAGGAAGGAGAGCCAAAATTATCACTGGAAGTGATCAACAGTACCAGGGATGAGATGATTTTTGACAAAGAAAACGACTGTGAAGTGCCCCAAAGATTTTGGAAGGATGAGAAACATCCAATGGATGATAAAAATAACGCAACTCTTATGGATGAAAATGGATATGAGGAAGATGTTGAAGATCAAGATCATAAACCTCCATCAAAAGTCCAACAAGCCGAGGAAGAAAAACCAGTCATAGAACAAGGCGGGGAAGCAATAGTTGGGGCGTCCCAAGTCATGATCGTAATTAATGAAGGAGATGAGGGAAGTGGCAGTAATCTTCTAAAAACAGAGGAAGCGCCATATGAATTAGCGAGGAGTTTGGCTGTAAAGTTATCTCAGAATCATGATAAGGAAGAAGATAGGGAACGGGTGATAGAGATGGTATCCGATGTCCTCATGGAGAAGCAACCAATTCAAGATGTCAGAGGGTTGTTAGAGAAGGATGATTTTGGTGACAGTACCAAGGGAGGAGCGCAAGGGAATGTTGCCTATGTTGAACAAAACCTTCAACTGACTAGAGAGGAGGAACTAGTTGTGACGACTCCGAACGAGGATGCAAGAGAAATTGCCGATGAAAGTGGTTTGGACTTGTTTGATGATAAACAAGCAGCTGGTCCTCAGTGTTCTTACGCAGATTACCGAATTCCTGAAGGTAAATTAATTTATACTGTGGTAATAGTTGCTGCACTGTGAGAAATTTAATCTGTAAGTAGCGTTCTTTAATTTAGTCCATTGTTTCATCTGCAGGGACTGAGCAATCAAGTTACAAAGCTTATGAAGTTACTCTTCCAACAACGGTGGATGACTCCAAATGTACTGGAATTACCTCTGAAAATGACATCCATTTGGCTGCTAGTAATGTTAAGGTATGACTTGCTATGGATTGCCATAAACAACTGAAACAAATATGAGACTCCCATGCATGCCACAATGTGTTGTTCGTTAATCTCCTTTATGCATGAGATTTGTTCGAAGGGTTGACTAAGCTGCTATGTTTTGTTCATTATTGTCGAGTGATTTTACTGCTCTCTACCTTCTTTTTTTTTTTTTAAATCTGTTAATCTGGATGCCAAACCAAGTTTTGAATGGAAAGGCCTAGGTTTCCCCCACTAACACAAAAGGACTAACATATCTGTAATCTTCTTTCCCTTTTGGAATTAAGCAAGCTTAAGTAATTATGAGGTGGAATTGCATTTACATGTTCAGTGATGTCTGCCTACTTTAATTTTGAGCTGGAATTGCATTAGCTACCTCACAGATAGATTTGGCACTAGTTACAAGATCAGGTTTTAGCTGAATTAGAACCATAGTATTTTTCATGGATCTATGAAGTAATTTCACAACTATTTTACACTATTCCATATATTTGGTTATATATTTTCTAAAAATGTATTAATTTAATAATACTATATTTACAAGCTGAGTCATGGATATATAAAGAAATATTTTACATACTACAATATTAATTCCAAAATGGAAGGCTGAAGTGACTTGTTTTAGATGAAAATACTCCCAAAATGGTATTGACAACTTTGGGTTGCATGGTTTTGTGGAGGGTTTATTCATCAATTAAAGTTATGGGAAGATTATCTTATGTTATAGATGGCCTCATTACATAGATTAGAAGAGTTAAGTTGAGAGATGGTTAGTCTTGTTCGGATCTCATAGAGCATTATGCACTCATGCCCCTAATTCCTGAGGGTGTTACTGATATGCTGTTGAGGCTATCTTGCCCTGTTTCAGGTTTTCTGTTCTTAGACTTCAGCTTCATTTCTTACCAAAAGAGCTTAAAAAAAACCAAAAAAAACAACTTTGGAAACTATTTTTAACTTTGATCCTCATAGACCAAGTTGCTGAAGGCAACAAAAATTACATTTTGGTGTTGTATGAAGGTACAGACTCGAATGGTGTTAATAATTGCTCTATGAAGGCACTACAAAAGAAAGTCCCATTCATGGGGTTGGAGATGGAGCCAAAATTAGGTTACAATTTAGTTGCATATTATTTTTTAAAATTTTTAAAAAATCATTAATAACAAATAAAACCAACAAAATAACAAACTTAAAATTAACATAAATCATACCTTTAGGAATTTACATTAATTAAACAAATTAACCTAAATTACTTACAATGTCAAATACAATATTGACAATCTCTTACATATTTTACTTGATTTAAAACAATAATTTCAACAAAAAATAACTAAAAGTTGAGAATTACCTTGACATAAAACCCACTTCTCTTTCACCTTAAATTGTCTTCCCCTGCCCTATTCAACGCCGGAATCTACTTGGCCTCAGATTTAAAAGAAAACGACAAGCAGTCGCTACAAGCTCTAATGAATGATAAGGTGGTCAACGCAGGTCATTTCGGTGAAAGAAAAAACTTTCAAAGAAGGGTTATTTTAGCAAACTCTGAAATTTGCAACAACATCTGTAGTTGCAAAGATAAATTTTTGAATCTATGAAATTTGCAGCAGATTAACAACCAATAGATTTTGCAGTAGCACATGTCAGTGCAAATTATCCATTAGCGGTTATTGAAATTTCCAACAACACATGCGGCTGCAAATTATCCAATTTGCAAACAAATTAGCAAGAAGTACAATTTGCAACAGTGCGTGCAGTTGCAAAGCTACTGCTAATAAACAAAGTATCTCTCCTGGGTTAAAAAATTTGCATCCTCTAGACTGTAGTTGCAGTTTTCCTTGCAAATAACCTTTATTTTCGGTAGTGAGGTATATTGCAATGCTCCCATTTGTAAAGTTCACAGATACGAAGTGTACTCAGTCATTTCAAGTGGATTTAACCGCTATGGACTCTGAACCAGATGTTTCTCAAAGGTTCATGTCCATTGGTATGTGAATTATCAGGGTCAAAGTGAAACATGTCAAAAAAGAAGTAATAAGAACTAGTATTTAATGACATAATCATCGTGAAGCCTTCACATTCTGGTGGTGCCAGTGAATAAATGGTGAGGGGGCATATGACGTTTCTTGTCCGGAGGAATTTGTTGGAAGTTAGATGGTTTGTTAGCTAATAATTGATTAGTTATTTACTTTTAATTTCTTCTTACTCTTGTCTTCGTTAGAGAATTTAGGTTTTTAGCTTAAACTTTGTTAAAAAGTTCTTGTAAATGATAAAAACTACATCCATTACAAAATTTTGCATTTACGCCACTGACATGTTTTCTTCCTTCTCTCTTAGTTTTCTTTCTAATGAGGTTTTATGGAAGTTCAACCCAAGCTTTATTATGCAACCATTTGGGTTTTTGTTGCGTAATCCTGTTGGGGCTCGAAGGCTCTAAATGTTTAAATTGATGATCATATTCACCAATGTCTGTGTTCTGGTCCTGGTTTTGAGTGTTAGAAATGATAGAGCTCTGGAAAAGGGTCAGCTTTGTATGCTGGGAGTTTTATTTCTGAGATTTCACCACTTTTGATTTTAATTGAGACACCATATTTTGTCCAGCTGAATTGTATAAAATCCACATTGATTGCAGGTGTCGTACAGTGAGGACAAGATATGGAAACAAATTCGTGCAGTACGCACAATAGTGGGGTACAAAGCTTCTGTGCGAGGAACGTGTATTGAGGAGCTCAAGGCACTGTATGTATTCACCGGAGTGGAACCACCCTCCTCATTCAGGGATCCGTCCGATCTGGCGGAGGTCAATGACAAGCTTAAATTTCTTATGACTATTGTTGGAGTGAAGTAGAACTGCAGTTAGTTTATCCTATGTTTCTGTCCTAACACTGTCTCTGATTATGTTCGTGCGATGTTATGGATAGTTGCTTCCCTGAAGAGAAGCTGCAGATTTTGCAGCCTCCGATTGAGAGAAGTAGACAGGAGAGGTAAGAGGGTATTTAAGCAAAGTCGTGTCATGTGAGCTATGCATAAATTATTATTATTATTTTCCCAACTCTTCAAGTTATTATCTTTATTTTGAATTTATTTTTTCTCAAATTTAATAATTTGTGTTTGGTGGGGACAAAATTATAAGGTAATTAATATATTTTTTTCATTCTTAATATGCTTTAAATCATATCCATTTATTCTTGATTTTGTAAAATCTAGATTTAAGAAAATAATTGATGACGTAGACTAGCTGGTAACAACACTAATGTCACTTGCTCAATATATTTTAAATATATTTGATTAATTAGTTTGATCAATGATGGTGATTCCACAATGATAATGGATGTTATAACCTAGTCTTTCCAAAATAACAGAAACAACAAAAAGTTTTAAAAAAATATGTTTTCAACTATTTGTGTGCTCATTTTATGATTTTAAATATGTTTTAAAATCAAAATAAAAAAATATATGTTTTTGATTTTATTTTCATGATTTTCAATGTTTTTTTTAAACTAAAATTTAAAAATATACTTTTAATATATTTAATTTTTAACGTGTCCATTTCAAAATCTTTTATTAATCTTTTTTATTAAATTGACATTGGTAATGTTTTTTTTTTAAATCAAAATACAAAATAAAAGTAAAGTAGAGAGAAATCAAAAGTGCAACAGGAAAAAATAAAATTAAAATTACACCAAATTATTTTAGGGATCAAGTGAAAGGAATGGACAAAAACACTTCGTCTATAAATACTAAAATCTTAGCTAACAGGGGATTCATAATTAAAAATACATACTAGAAATAAATAAATAAATAATAGAGACTTTCTTTTCTACACTCCAAAAACAACCCTAGACTATTCTTTCTAATCTAGTTGCCACTCTCATAAAATAAAGAGACATGATCATTTTTTCTCTTTGATATTCACCACCCACACAAAAAACACTACCTAAGACACTAAAAACCGGCAAACCAGTGCTTGGCCTAGCGGTGGAAGGGGCTTGTTTCCTTCCACTGCACCTGGGTTCGAGCCCTGACGTGCACGTCTGTCACCCCCGCGGTGCCTTACATGCCTACTGGGTTTGCAGGGTATTCAGTGGGCCGTGAGGATTAGTTGTGGTGCGCGCAAGCTGGCCCGGACACCTCACGTAAATAAAAAAAAAAAAAAAAACCGTCATCACACTGTTGAGCTTCCCTCTTGTTGGCCACCCACAACATTATCAACCACCACCCACAACTTTCTACCTCTCTCATTGTTAACCTTTTTTTTTTTTTTTTTGACAAACCTACTCTTTTGGCCAATGCTATAAACTCGACTAGCCAAGACTCACCAACCCAAAGTCCTCCTCATCATCGGCCAAACACCAACCTCATCACATCATATTTTCTATACCGTTGCTAGACGCCATAGAAGTTAACCATGACAACAACAAACATCAACAGTAGAAAAAAGAAAAACCTAGTGGAAGAAGATAGAAACAAAGAGGATCAAAACTTTAGGGCTTCAATCTCCTCTCTCAAGTAATAATAGGAGACACTGCCTGTACCAGAAGGAGGACCAAGAAGAGTATTGAGCGGCTCAAGCATTTCCATCCCTTGTCAGCACATTATGTGCCACTGGCAATTATGCCCTCCTAACTCATGTTAGACACACTACCACAATTCATCCCACTTTTAACAACTACTTTACTTGACTTAGTTGTTCTCAAAGGTTGATTTTAAACCTTAAACATGGTTTTTGAATAATATCTTTACATGTTGATTGATTTTGATGATTATTGTAAGGAATTTTATGGGATTTAGAAAAAACATTTAATGTGTATTGAGTTTAATTCATGTTATTTTAAATGATTGTGAAATGTTTGAGTTATGGACAATATTTTTGGATTTTTGTAAGTGTTGTTCTTGATTTGTTGTGTTATAAGACAATGTTATAGATTTTTTTTGTGAAGTTACTACTTGCACAGTGATGGTGATCTTGATTTGTTGTTGTTATTTATCTTTTATTATGTGGGTTTTGATTTTTGATGCATGAATATTTATATATGGTTTATTATTGTAAGTTGACATAGGATTAGAAAACCTAATGGTTTTATCCTTAGAATGCAACCTAAAAATAATAATAAAACCATTTCAAAGAAATATATATGCATGTAGTCAACACATAATTTTATTATGCACTGACCGATATAGGATAAATAAATATTTAATGAATCCTTGTAATCGACCTAAAAACAATAATAAAATCATTTTAAAAAATATATTTTCAATATATAAATATTTATTGTGATTTTGTTATCTATGGATTAATATTGGAGAAATAAACCCTTAATGAGATTTATCCTTAGGATAATAAAATCACTTTGAAAAATATATTTTCAATTATCCATATATCGACATAAGATAAATGAGTCCTTAGTAGGATTTGTCCGTAGTGGGATTTATCCTAGAAGTCAACCTAAAAGTGATAATAAAATCATTTTGAAAAAATATTTTTTCAATGTACATTAGACATTTTTTTTCATTAAAAACAAACATTAATGCAACTTCTATTAAGTAAGATGTATAACATGATAGCTATCTTTTTTATTACATAATTAATCTCTTATTGAAAACCTCTAAAAATCAGTTAGGGTTTTTAATCACCTTAAAACTAGATGATAAGTTTTTTTTTTTTTTTACACATAGTTCGCCTCAATGTCCCCTAAGATAGAATGATGATTCTACTAGGGATTTTGAGGCTAAGTTTTGTTGGTTTGTTTTGTGATGATAATGTACATTTTATATTATTGTTTGTTTGATATGATGTTTATTTATGTGTGTGATCCTGCATCTCATGTATTTTGTTCCTTTTATTGCATATATTAAATATGAATTTATCCCTTCACATCAAGTCCAACACACTTTGATCACATTTAATATCAACTTTAGGTTAAGTAAGCGAGTAGCGGTACCTCAATAGTTTTAGTATAAACAAGACTTGTGAAATCATCCAACTCTCGTTTAATTATTTACTACGTAGTTGTTGATATGTTAACCAGATATTATCCATGGTCTTTATCTTCACACTCCTTGTAAGATTCATATCAACTATCACATTTTAATTTTAGGTTTCTCTCAAAATCTTTTTTTAAAAAATAAAAATAAATAAAAGAGGACTAGCAATTTGATTGACAAAGATAGATTGAAGATGGATTTAAGTGCAAAATTAGAAACTCAATTGCACCATTGAAGAACTCAAAGTAAAGAAAAACACAAATTTAAGGCTAATTTGAGTGCATATCAAATGAATTTGCATTAAAATCAAATCTAAATACTTAATTAGATTTTTAATAGGCTAATTTGATTTAGTCATGAGCTCAATTAAAAATCTAATTGATTTTAAAAATTAATTTAGGCCAAAAGTAGAAAAATTAGTTAAGTGTAAAGGCTTAATCAGACTTTCAATAAGTTAAATTAATTTTATTAAGGACTTAATTGGTAAAAAACTAAATTTAAAAGCCTAATTTGAGCTTAATTTAAAATATTAAAATTGTAAAGAACCATATTTAATTTTTACAAACTCAACAGATGCAATCAAAGTTAAAATTACAAGAAAATCAAAGTTTGAAAGTCAATTTAATATCATATTGAAAAAATCTAAGACCAGTAACCTCTTTACAAAAGACATTCATATTCAAAGACCAAATTCTATTGAAAATAAAGGTAAAATTAAAAAAAAATAGAATTTTCAAGGTCAATTGAAAAACGTGTTAAATTATAGGGTCTTTCTAAAATTTTGAAAGAGAAAATTGAATTAATTTTTAAAATTAAAATTTAAATGAGGACTTACATAAAAAAAAATTAAAAATTAAGGGTTGAAATCAAAAGAGGGATTAATAACCTAATTTAGTATATAATTTAGTATAGAAGTGCCAAAAAAACAATATTTTATTTAAATAAAATAATGTGTTTTGATCATATTTTAATCAAAATAGTGTATTTTAGTTTAAATGACAATATTTTGATAACATCTAGTAAAAAGAAAAAAGAAATTCTAATAACTTTTTGTGTAGTATTGTTCATTATCTTCATTACATTTCAAGTTGTTAAAAATTGTCTCCGATTCCACCTTTCAAGCCTTCTTTCTCTCCCATACCCTTACCAAACAAGATATATATATATTCCCCTGCACACCTCTAACGCTAAGCTTGGTCTGCAAGCAATTTTTATTTGTCTTGACCTTGCTGAAGCTCTGTCATGCCAGGAAAAGAGCATAAATTGAGCAGCAAATTAAAATCTACAACTACAGAAGTAGCTTTGCAAGGCAAGAATCAACAGCCATCATAAAGACTTGATCATCAACCATGATGGTCTTGCCAGCTCAAAATTCTGACTTTCCTTAAACCCCTATAAATACCAACCCTAGGGCACCATGAAAAAAAGGTGAAAATAGGGAAGAAAACTAAGAGAAAACCGAGAGTGAAGGACATGAAACCCGCAAGAAAAAAAAACAAGAAGAAGAAGAAGAAGAAAACCAGTCCCACCCTTTGCTCATTCCTACCAAATTGAAACTCAAACACATATAATTTGTCACCTCTCCTCACCACCCTTCGCTTTACACAAATACAAACCTTTCAATTTCCACCCTTTCCCTTCCTTCCCAGCAGCATTGTCGTGTCCATCCTTTCATGATTCCAGCTGCCATTGAAGCAACTCTAGCAGCCCAAGGTCAGTATACTCCCTCTACTTCACTGTCTTGTGTATTTTTACCGAGTTTCATGTTTCAAAGTTGGGAAGAAATGGGAGATTAATTTACTCTGGTTGCTAACAAATATCATTTCTTCTTTCCTTTCCTGTTAATGCCACGAGGCTCGTGAGGCTGAGCTAGGTTCATATTAAAAAAAAAAAAAATGTAAAAGCTTTTGGGGTTGTTTACCGACCCAACATAATCAGGTTAAGTTCAATCTAATCCTAACCTGTGTGTGGCTTGGACCTGCAGCCCAATAAATCCAGCCCAATCTAGTTTTAAAGGCATGTTTGGTATGCTCTATTTTTATCAAAATAAAAATTATTATTTTTTGTTCTTAATATGTGTTTTCCAAACACAGCCCTAAAACATTTTGTTATTATTCTAGTTGTAGGCTAAAAGCGTGCTCGGCAAATATGCTCTATTGTCTTTCCTTTTTAGTTTTAGTTTGTCTCTATCTTAGTATTTAGTTAAATAGACCCTAAATAAAATTTTTAAAAAATCTAAAAAATTCAGGTATTATTTTAAAATTATTATGGGTTATTTGTGTGTTTTTCTAGTAATTTTATCTAATATCAAGCTACAGACTTACACTATAAGATATTGACTCAATATTAAAAATACTTGTTTTTCTCTGAGATTTGAAAAAATTAAAAAGAAATCCTCATTTAAAAAATACATAAAATGTGTTTTTATTTGCAAACACACGGTCAAATTCTAAAAGTTTTTCATGCATATTTTTATATAAAAAAAATTGTATTTTTATCTTGTTTCATAAAATACAAAAATGAAAATTATAACTAATTAGTACGTAAAAGTGTATTTTTATCAAGGTTTTATATCAACATTTTGCACTTGATGTATCAATAACTCCTTGACTAAAACATGTTTTATAATAATAAGTCTAATACTATAAGATACCTTTAATTTATGGTAAATGTTTATATTAAATACAAGTCTATCACATAAATCAAAGAATTGATTGATGAGTTCAACTGTTGAACTTGAGAAGACAAATGGAGGGTAAAGCTTAGAAAAGAGATGATGATTCAGCCCAAACTAGAACATTGTTCGGTCATTAGATCATAGCTGGAGCTATAAAACTCGGATTTGGTCTTCTCTATATAGATAGAAAGCTAAGATATAAACCTAAAATATTTATGGAAATGCAAGACTCAATTCTGCTATTTGAAAGTTCAAATCTTAGCAACAATAGAGAAGTCCAAATCTGTCATGCAACCCAAACATTGTTTAGTGTTCAGCCCATATCTTGAGTTTTAGAAGTCCAAATAAGCTCTCTCTTTTTTGTTGGAAAGCTGAGACAATTTCCTATAACTTTTATAATTTAAATCTATTCAAATTTTGATATTAGCAATAACGTTTTTGATAGACAAGAAGATAAGGATTATCACCATGTCAAGAGTTGGTTACCCACTCAATAATTAGTCATCAAATCAATAGTTTCAAATCTTCGCCTATAAAAAAGACATTTCTCATACATTTATGCATCTTGGTTTTTAAATCAAGATCATGTTCTTGCTCTTTCTCTTTATATTTTTGTAATGTTTAAGTTTTGTTTTCATTAATCTCTTGTTTATACTTTTAATTTCATTTCATTTACTTAGTTAACTTATATCTTATTTATGTTTTTATCTTGTTTATTTATGTTTCTCTTCTTTCATTAGGTTTAGTTAAGTTTATTATGTCAAGATAAAAAGGTTACACTAATGGTATAAGGATAAGTATAATGTAAACTCAACATGGATTTTAATGTTTGATACTAACATGTTTTGTATTTGTTTTCTTGTTTACTCTTAATATTTTACTTGCTAAATAATTAGTCTAGATTTATGTTGTATAACACTTGGTAAAACAAATACTTGACACTTTCATAGCCGAACCGTATAGTGTAACCCACACTTGTGCTATGAAAAAAACTTGATTTGATGTTAACATAAGTTATAATCATGAATACCTGATAATATTTACAAGTATTAGCATTATTCGAACATAATAACTAATGTAATCATGTTAACAATTCATAATCTAATTAGAACCTCCTTTATGTGTGGTTTCCAGTCAAGTAATAAAAAAAGTTTATAGTGTACTTGTTTGAAATACCATTAGTACATCCTCTAGTCATGGCATTTGTTTTTATCCTTATTTAATCCTTACATTAATCTTATATCTCAAAACTCTCTTTAACTTCTTCTTCATCATGTTATTATTATTATTATTATTATTATTATTATTTTGTTGTTATTGTTGTTGTTTATAATTTATACAATTAACCTCCATGTGATTTGACCCCAGTCTTGCTAGATTATTTATTACTTCGACACTTCTTACATTTAGGAGAAGATATCAATCTTTTGATTGTATCAATAACCACTTGATGATTATTTATTAGGATTTGACCAAACTTTCAAAATCATAAAAATTAATTTGTTTAATTAATATTCAGGGTATGAACTTTAAAACATAATGTATACTCCCGGTATTAAATCAAATAAATTAATAGCAATAAATATTAGGAATTAGTTATAGGTTTTATTTTTTAAGGGTATAAAATTATGTTGTAATGTATATCATCAAATATTAAAGATACAGAATAGAAAATAAATACGATGCCAAAATTTAGGCCTTGGAACGATTAGAATTTAATCCAATAAGGCATAGACTTCCTTACAAAAGGAGATATGCCTTAAACATTATATAAGATCAATGAATAGAAACATAATCTAACATAACAACCAATTAATAATGCAACTTATCACATATAGGGTGCATTGGGAGTAATGCATCTTCTCCTCACATAATTAGTCTCTTTACCCAGACTCTCGTGAACCATTATGTTTTTAAGTGAGCAAGATATTAGGTGGTTTCTCCTTCAAAATTATAATTAAACTCAAACCCCTTCAATCTATGAGAAAAACTCGTCATTCAACACTATGTATACCATAACAAGATGGCAACTCCACTAAGGAATTGTTTGGTTGAACTACGCTTTTTGATTTTTTTATGTGTGATTGTTTATTGTCTTGTTTATTTTATTAGTCTATATAACCTAATTTTAGCATGTATTTTTTTACATTTTGCTCGTGCATAAGTAGATCGAGTATGAATATGCTTTCATGCATATTAATTTTGAGAATAAAACTAATTCTAGACTAGGTGGAGGAGTATCGATCAACCTCATGACTTTCAATCAAGGTTCGAATTCATAAAATACCTAACTATGAGTTGAAAGTTAACTTAGTAATGGCAATTATATTGTGCCTCAACTATTTCTTATAAATCTCTATATTGTCTTCACAAGAGATGGTCACTAGGGAAATTATAAACCCTTTTGAGACCATGTAGTAAATTTACCCCTCATATAATGGCTAGAAACTACCCTTAGGATGTCGACTTCATAATAATTCATTTTGCATCAAAGCAGACCTGATCAAAATCCTAAACTCTGTAGGATTTATTCGATCCAAGACCATAATGATTAGTATCAAAAGTGTATTTTTATTAAGGTTTTATATCATTATTTTGCACTTGAAGTATTAATAATTTCTTAACTAAAACATGTTTTATAATAACAAGAGTGATACCATAAGATACCTTTAATTTATGATAAATATTCATCCTAAATGCAGGCTTATCATATAAATAAAAGGATTGATTAATAGTTGAAGTATCAAAATTAAAAGGACAAAGAGAGGGTGAACCTTAAAAAAAAGATACTGGTGCAGTCCAAACTGGAACACTATTCGATAACTGGGTCATATTTAGAGCTGTAGATCTCATATTTAGGTCTGCTTTATAGAATAGAAAGCTAAGACATAGACCAAAAACTTTCATGGGAAGGCAAGACTTCATTCTGCTGTTTGGAAGTCCAAATCTTAGCAACAACGTAGAAGTCTAAATCTATCCTACAGCCTAGACACTATTCAATGTTCAACCCATATCTTGAGTTTTAGAAGTCCAAATTATCTCAATTTTTTTTCCTGGAAAGCTGAGACAATTTCCTAGAACTTTCATATGAAAGGTTAGTTCAAATTCTAACATTATCAATGACATTTTGTTCAGACAAGAAGATAAAAATTATCACCAAGTCAAGATATGGCCACCTACTCGATAATTATTCATCAGATTAATAGTTCCAAGTTTTAGCCTATAAAAGAAGGTCTTTTTCATGTATTTAGGCGTTTTGGTTTTCAGATCAAGATCATGCTCTTGTTCTCTCTTTATTATAATGTTTAAGTTTTACTTAGATTAATTTATTGTTTATGCTTCTCATTTCCTTTTCTTTACTTAATTAACTTTTATTTTATTCATGTTCTTATCTTATTTATTTATGTTTCTCTCTTTTATTATGTTTATTTAAGTTTATTATGTCAAGGAGAAAATGTTACACTAATGGTGTAAGAATAAGTATAGTATAAACTCAATATGGACTTTAATGTTTGATACTAACATGTTTTGTATTTATTATCTTGCTCACTTTTAATACTTTGCTTGTTAAATGATTAGTCTAGACTTGTGTTGTATAACACCTGGTACAACAAATACTTGGCACTTTCATAGCCCAACAATATGGTATAACCAACATTTGTGATATGAAAGGAAGTTGATTTGTTACTAATATAAGTTATAATCTTGAATACCTGACAATATTTACAAGAATTAGCATTATTCAAATAAGATAAGTAATGTAATCATATTAACAACTTATAATCCAATTAAAACCTCCTTTGTGTGTGGTTTTCAATTGAGTAATAAAAAGAGTTTATACTATACTTATTTAAAATACTATTAATGGATCCTCTAACCTTGACATTTGTTTTTATCATTATTTGATCCTCACATTCATCTTCTATCTCAAAGTTCTTAACTTCTTCTTCTTCTTCTTCTTTTTCTTCTTCTTCTTCTTCTTCTATTATTATTATTATTATTACTATTACTATTATTACTATTATTATTGTCACTACTACTACTACTACTACTATTATTATTATTATTACTACTACTACTACAATTACTATTACTATTACTATTATTATTGTTGTTGTTAATTTATACAATTAACCTCCCTATAGCTCGATCTCGGTCTTACCGAGTTATTTATTACTTCGACACTTCTGCATTTGAAAGAAGACATTAATCTTTTGGTTGCGTCACATAACTTTCATAACCTTTTTTTAGTATAAGTAAAAGTCCAAGATGATGCAATTAGTTGAGGGGAACTTCCTAAGAACCAAGGCTAGGGAATTACCACGCATGACCAAAGTACATAGCTGGGTGAATAACATAGAAAAACTTATATCAATCCTAAGATGTGTGAACAAAACCTTTTTTAAGAGAAAGTATGGGGGAATTTCCCATCCAGTAAGCTTCTAGTACAAATTTTTGCAATCAAAGCCTTATTATATTTCTAGGACCTAGGTGACACGACTAAAAGATTGATGTCTTCTCCCAAGTGTAGGAGTGTCGAAGTAATAAATAACCCGGCAAGACCGGGGTCGAACCACAGGAAGGTTAATTGTACAAATTATAAACGACAATAGTACAACAATAATAATAACAACAACAATAATAGTAATAACAATAATAACAACAATGATAATAACAACAACAACAACAACAACAACAACAACAACAATAATAATAATAGTAATAGTAATAGTAATAATAGTAGTAGTAGTAGTAATAATAATAATAATAATAAAGAAAGAGAAGAAGAAGATGATGATGAGAACTTGGAGATGGAAAATTAATGTAAGGATTAAACAATAATAATAACAAATGTCAAGGTTAGAGGTTCCACTAATGGTATGTCAAACACGTATAGTATAAACTCTTATTATTCAATTGGAAACCACACACAAAGGAGGTTCCGATCAGATTATAGATTGTTAACATGATTACATTAGTCATCTTATTCGATTAATGTTAGTACTTGTAAATCTCGTCAAGCATTCATGATTATAACTTATGTTAACAACAAATCAAGTTCCTTTCATAGCTCAGGTGTCGGTTATACCATACATTATGGGCTATGAAAGTGCCAAGCATTTGTTGTACCAAGTGTTATACAACATATAAGGATTAAACAATAATAATAACAAATGTCAAGGTTAGAGGTTCCACTAATGGTATATCAAATAAGTATAGTATAAACTCTTATTATTGAATTGGAAACCACACACAAATGAGGTTCCAATCAGATTATATATTGTTAACATGATTACATTAGTCATCTTATTCAATTAATGCTAATACTTGTAAATCTCGTCAAGCATTCATGATTATAACTTATGTTAATAACAAATCAAGTTCCCTTCATAGCTTAGGTGTCGGTTATACCATACAGTATGGGCTATGAAAGTGCCTAGCATTTGTTGTACCAAGTGTTATACAACATAAATCAAGATTGGTCATTTAACAAGTAAAGTATTAAAGAGTGAACAAGATAACAAATATAAAACATGTTAGTATCAAACATTAAAGTCCATATTAAGTTTACATTATACTTATTCTGACACCATTAGTGTAACCTTTTCACCTTGACATAACTAACTTAGCCAGACATAATGAAAGAAAGCAAAATAGATAAACAAAATAAGAACATAAAAGTTACCTAAGTAAAGGAAAGGAAATGAAAGGCACAAACTTAATATTAATGAAAGCAAAGCATAAACATTACAAAAAATACAAAGAGAGAAAGGAAGAGCATGATCTTGATCTGGAAACCAAAATGCCTAAATGCATGGCAAATGCCTCCTTTTATAGGCCAAAATTGGGAACTATTGATTTGATGACTAATTGATAAGTGAGTGGCCAACTCTTGACTTGGTGACAATCCTTATCTTCTCTTGTCTACCCAAAACGTCATTGATATCGTCAACATTGGAGCCAGTTGCAAACATAAAAGTTGTAGGCAATTGTCTCAGCTTTCTTGTGTAAACAATTCAGCTCATTTGGACTTTTAGAACTCCAGATATGGCCAAAATACTGAACAGTGCTCGGGCTGGAAGACAGATTCGGGTTTCTTTGTTGTTGCTACAATTTGGACTTGAAAATGACCATTTTAGATCTTGGGCTCCATATGAAAGTTGTAGGCCTATGTCTTACCTTTCCATCCATATAAATTGGAACTAAATCTGAGATATATAGCTCCAAATATGACCCAATTACCGAATAGTGTTCCGGTTTGGATTGCACCGACATCTTTTTTCTAAGGTTGGCCATCTCTTTATCCTTGCAATTTAAGTTCTTAAAGTCATCAATCAATCCTTTCATTTATGTGATAGGCCTGCATTAAAAATAGACATTTACCACAAATTATAGGTATCTTATATTATTAGATACATTATTATAAAACATATTTTAGTTAAGGAGTTATTGATACTTCAAGTGCAAAATGATGATATAAAACCATGATAAAAATGCACTTTTAAGTACTAATCAGGTATGTCAAACAAGTATAGTATAAACTCTTATTATTCAATTGGAAACCACACACAAAGGAGGTTCCAATCAGATTATAGATTGTTAACATGATTACATTAGTCATCTTATTCAATTAATACTAGTACTTGTAAATCTCGTAAAGCATTCATGATTATAACTTATGTTAACAACAAATCAAGTTCCTTTCATAGCTCAGGTGTCGGTTATACCATACAGTATGGGCTATGAAAGTGCCAAGCATTTGTTGTACCAAGTGTTATACAACATAAATCAAGATTAGTCATTTAACAAGCAAAGTATTAAAGAGTGAACAAGATAACAAATACAAAACATGTTAGTATCAAACATTAAAGTCCATATTAAGTTTACACTATACTTATTCTTACACCATTAGTGTAACCTTTTCACCTTGACATAATTAACTTAGCTAGACATAATAAAAGAAAGAAAAATAGATAAGCAAAATAAGAACATAAATAAGATAAGAGTTAACAAAGCAAAGGAAAGGAATTGAAAGATATAAACTTGATATTAATGAAAGCAAAGCATAAGCAATACAAAAAATACAAAGAGAGAAAGGAAGAGCATGATCTTGATCTGGAGACCAAGATGCCTAAATGCATGGCAAATGCCTCCTTTTATAGGCCAAAATTGGGAACTATTAATTTGATGACTAATTGATAAGTGAGTGACCAACTCTTGACTTGGTGACAATCCTTATCTTCTCTTGTTTGCCCAAAACGTCATTGATATCGTCAAACTTGGAGCCACTTGAAAACATCAAAGTTGTAGGCAATTGTCTCAGCTTTCTTGTGTAAAACATTCAGCTCATTTGGACTTCTAGAACTCCAGATATGGTCAAAATATTGAACAGTGCTCGGGCTGGAGGACAGATTCGGGCTTCTTTGTTGTTGCTATAATTTGGACTTGAAAATGGCCTTTTTAGATCTTGGACTCCATATGAAAGTTGTAGGCCTATGTCTTAGCTTTCCATCCATATAAATTAGACCTAAATTTGAGATCTATAGCTCCAGATATGACCCAATTACCGAATAGTGTTCCGGTTTGGATTGCAACGACATCTCTTTTCTAATTTTGGTCATCTTTTTGCCCTTGCAATTTAAGTTCTTTAAGTCATCAATCAATCCTTTCATTTATGTGATAGGCCTGTATTTAAAATGAACATTTACCACAAATTAAAGGTATCTTATATTATTAGATATATTATTATAAAACATGCTTTAGTTAAGGAGTTATTGATACTTCAAGTGCAAAATGATGATATAAAACCATGATAAAAATGCACTTTTAAGTACTAATCAATTTTCGCTTGTTGATTGAAGCAAATGTCCGATTATCAGGTGAGTCCTCTAATTCCTTCATTTCACAAATGCATGGAACAGGTAAAAGTACTTTTGCAAAGAAACGTCATGCAAAACGACTAAAAGTCTGTCATCGATGTGCTAGATGGACTTGTAATACACAATGTCATTCTTTAGGAATGGTATCTATAAACCGTAAAGATAAAATACAATTCATTAAGGATGGCCTGAGTAAGGAGTCTTTAGATAATCTTCTATGGACTCTTGAGACGCATCCTAGTGGAGATGTGCATCGTGCAATTCATGATTTATGGCCACTATTTCATAAAGAACATGATCAACTTAGTCTTGGGAATCTGACTAAAAAAAGACCTTGTTTGCCAGTTTTTAAGAAAACTGGATGGGAAGCCTATCCCCGACCCATAGAGGGCGTTTAAGTCGTTCTTGGAATAAAACCATGGGAAGATGTGAGCCACAATCACAACTACCTGTACATACACATGCTTTTTCAAAGGTAAATAAATAAAAATAGAGAGAGAGTGTGTGAGACTCTAGTTGGCCTATATATAGTTGTTATGATTGCCTTTCTAATTTCTCATCTATAAAACCCTCTCTTCCTTCCTTTCATTTCTACTCAACCCATACATTCAACAACTACAGAAGTGTGTAGAAATGACAAGTTCCTCAGGTCATCATATAAAAAATATTTGTGTTTTTGGTGGATCTAGTCCTGGGAAAGAAAAGGAGTTTTTAGAATTAGCAAATCATCTTGGTCAAGTGCTAGCTGAGAGAAAGATTCATTTAGTATATGGGGGAGGCAATCTTGGGTTAATAGGAGGTGTGTCAATAGTTGTATTTTTAGGAGGTAGTCAAGTTTTGGGGGTCGTCCCTGAAACTTTAGCACAAGGGGACATCATTGGAAAAACAATTGGAGAGGAACTTCAGGTTTCCACAATGTCGGCTCGAATGAATGCAATGTTTAACCATGCTGATGCCTTCATTGCTTTACCAGGTGGTCTAGGTACATTGGAAGAGATCTTCCATATTTTCTCTTGGGCCCAACTGCATATTCACCATAAACTCATAGGTTTCTTAAATGTTAATGGTTATTATGATAAGTTGTTGTCTTTTCTTGATCATACTGTGGAATAGGAATTTCTAACATCTTCTGCACGACAAATCATAATCTCTGCTGCTATTGCTGAACAATTAATTGACCAACTACAATCCTTCATTCCTGTAATTGATCCCTCCATGAGTCACATAAATTGGTCAACTAAGGAAAGCCGTAAAAAGCTTAGATTGGATTTGAGCCTTCATTTGTGAATTTTTGTGTCTTTTGATTTTATTATTATGTTTTGTTATTTCTTATTTTTGTTTCAGTGTGTTTCAGGTTTGTTAGTGTTCGTTATTTCAGGTGATATCTTTTATACTTATCTTTCTACCTTAGAACATTGAGGACAATGTCTCGTTTTGGTTGGGAGGAGAGGGTAGTAGTTGATAAAAAAAAATTATTTTTCATTTCATAAAGCATGTGCATAATTATTGTTACTAGGATGGCAGAGTAAAGGAGCTCTTTTGTTAAAGTGACTCATGAGACGCATCTTAGTAAACATTCTTAACAAGGTCTATTATAATACTTCTTGAAATATTCAAGTTTACAAACTCTCGCATTGTTATCACTTAATTCTGCTCATATACTTATTTAACATGTATTCTTAAACCTTAATTTACACACACACACACTTTAACATATGATTGTAGGCTGCAAATTGGATTATTACATTATTTATGTTCTTTTGTTAAAGGTAGCAACTAAGGGAAAGGGATTGTATATAATTAAAAAAAAGAAAAAAAAAAGAAAAAGAAAAAAATGATAATAATAAAAATATAGATAAGTTTGGTTTTGTAGCCTCCCTAACCTAAGCAATTAAGCCCGAAGGGGTGTTTTAACACCTAATACCCTAAAATCAACTGACTTTGGAGCTATTGGCCCAATGCTTGTTACATGGGTTGAGGAGAAAAGCTTAAGGAAATCAAACATTGCATTATCTACATATTAGTATCTGCAATTCGAGTTACTAAGCTTGTATGGGTGTCTTAACACCTAATGCCCTAAGACCAACTGGTCTGGGAGTCATTAACCGAAAACTCGTTACATGGGTTAAAGATGCATGATGTTTTTAAATTATATGTATATATATTTAAAAAAAAAAGAAAAAAAAGAGAAGACAAAAATAATAATCCCAACCCAAGGAAGTTAACTTTAAACATTAGAACAAAAATTTTGTTTTTTGTTTCAAGAAAAGCCCCATAATTATGTGTTGATACATTGAGCACAAAAGAAAGGTTTATTAATATCTTGTTAAGAGGTATTGAGCATATATATATATATAAATGAGAGTTTGTTTATCTCGATAGATTAATGGAAGTTAAATGATGAATACATTGCTTTGTGGAATTTACAAATTGTTTTTCTATTTTAACGCTTTGATTACTAGAGACTAGTAATAAGTTGGTTGGGGGGTGTGATTAGTACTTAAAAGTGCATTTTTATCAAGGTTTTATATCATCATTTTGCACTTGAAGTATCAATAACTCCTTAACTAAAGCATGTTTTATAATAATATATCTAATAATATAAGATACCTTTAATTTATGGTAAATGTTCATTTTAAATACAAGCCTATCACATAAATGAAAGTATTGATTGATGAATTTAAGAACTGAAATTGAAAGGATAAAGAGATGGCCAAACTTAGAAAAGAGATGTCGGTGCAATCCAAACTCGAATATTGTTTAGTAATTGGGTCATATCTGGAGCTATAGATCTACTTTATATGGATGGAAAGGTAAGACATAGGCCTACAACTTTCATATGGAGCCCAAGATCTAAAAA
>NW_011502203.1:0-24247 GCF_000495115.2 Populus euphratica
TTGAAATTGATTAACTAATAGTCTTTCTAATATAATAGCATCACTCTTAAAGAGATAGACCACAGAGCTTCCTAGAGCCTAATAAATCATCTTATAATATATTATCATCGTTATGAAGTAAGTTTATTTTTAAATAAAATAATTGTCTCTCTAATATACATTTTCTATCTATAAGTTTTTAGTAAGGCCTTATGGACTTCTACACAACCTTTTTTAAAGGGGTTTTTTCTAACGCGATAACTCTATCCTCCATAACAGCTTGAGAAAATCAACATTAACAAAGTAACAAAACTCTCATTTTATGGCCAAGCATATATAACCAAGGCCAACTAGAACCTAGAGAACTACACAACTCTCCAGATAGACTCTTAAACCTTATGTTATCTCTATAAATAATCTTGAATCTCTCACTTTCAAGTATGATATCTCTCGAATGGAGGGCTCTCACGCTCAATATCATTGCCAAAGATACCATACGCCTCTCACTTTTAAAAAAAATACAATAACTCTCCAATGAAAGCACCTCATACCCATGATAATGCTAGAGAAACAATATACCTTTCTCACTTTAATTTAATCACTCTTTAGTGAGGGGGATCTTGAGCCCCCATATCATCATTAAAGAAGCCATAGATCTCCCACTCTTTAATGATATCTTTTTTCTAATTGTGAGTTTTTAAACCTTGCACCATCACTAAGAAGGCCACATGCCTCCCACTATAATGTGATCTCTTTTCAGTAGGGGCTTTTAAACCCTACAACATCGACTAAGAGGCCTAAAGCCTCCTTTTATGACCATTAATGGATTTTTTCCTTTTTATCTTTTAGAAATTTTTTTAAGTATGAGCATCGATATAAGTTCCCCTCAACCTTTTAAAAAGTTTTCTAAATATAAGGCTCACCTTTCTTGGGTTCCTCTCAACCTCTTAGAATATTTTCTAAGTATAAAGCTCACCCTTCTTGGATTCTCCTCGGCCTCTTAAAAATTCTTTTTAGCATTGATATAGATATAGGCCCATCTCCTACGCCATTTAGAAAATTTTTTAAGTATAAACATCGACATGGGTTTGTCATTTCCTTCCCTTATAAATTTTTCTAAATACGAGCTCCTACTTTATAGGTTTCTCCACTCGTTAGAAAAATTTTCTTAGTATTGATTCCTCTATGGTTCCTCTCTATATGCTTATAAATGTTTTTTCAATCATAGTGCATGCCTCTATACACAGGTTCTTTGGTATATTACTTAGGGTTTTCATTCCTTTTCTTACATGAAAAAGAATTAACAAACTCATCGTACCATAAGTTTTTACAAGGTCTTTGCTTATAAAATATCATAAAGACTTGAGAGTTACTAATAAAACCAAGTTCAACAGGTCTAAAAAACCCCTTGAAGGCCTAAAAGCTCACAGTCTCAAGTAACTTCTCAGGCTCCTAAATAGGCTCAGTATTGGGGAAAAGCTTAACTTTAATGGACTTATCCTAGAGGAAAAGTCCTTATGAGCTCAGTCTAGGAAAAAAGCTCAACCCTCATGGGCTCAAATACATTTTGGATTTTACTCTATCTACACCTTTAGGTGTATAAAAGTTATCTAAGGATCTACCACACTTCCAGCGACATTAATGTTGTATAAGGAATAATGTATAAAAATCCTCTAAGGAATTATCATATCTCTATCAACATTAATGTTTATGTAATGAATATTTATCTATCATTGATATATATGTCAATGATATTTTTTTCTCATTAAAACTATTAGGAAAAAATTATACTTTAGCATATTATCTCCAGAAAGAGATAAGATTCATCGGTTATAAATACACTATGAATCTATCAAATATTAGGTTTTCAATCTCCATTCTCTATACGTAATAATTTTTAGAGACTATCTCTAAAAATATCATAGCTTTTTCTCAAAATAAATGACTTACTTAAGTATTTTAGAGTTTCTAAATTCATCAAAAGAGATATTTTGCAAGTACCAGCTACCTTGAGTTAATAAACACCAGCCACTAGTCATTTTGGCAAGAGAAAATAGAGCAGATTATCATGACCAAGAGATTAACTTATTAGTCAATACATAAGTTTTATCTCAAAGCTACTTGTATTTTTTTAAACATCATTGGAATGCATAAAAAGACAAGGATATTATACTAATTATAAGAATTTAGACTTTTCTATAGTTTTTTCATTATTCTCAAAACTTAGATGATGCACCATCGATTACCTGTGCATCTATAATGTATTTTTAATATATTTTTTATAGTTTTAAATTTTGATGATTTAATCATAATTTTTTTTTTCATAATTCAATCTTTCGATGCTAAAAGCGATAAAAGTCACATGAAAAAAGAAAAAAAAATTGTTAATATATAAAAGATCATTTTTTTTTATGATGATTCATTCTAGAGAGAAAGCTTAATAAAAGTGATTTTCTTCCTTGAACATGTAAAAATATAGGTTAAGATTTGAGAATTTTATTTCAATTTGATTTAAGTTTAAATTTTAAAACTCATTGTTTTGAATTTAAAAATTAGATTATTGAAATGATTATAGCGCCGGGATCTATAAAAATTATGGTGATTATATATATATATATATATATATATATATATATAGATGGGAGCACCGTCCATTGTATCATTTTCTACAAAGCCAGCTGAACACCGACAAGGATTTTCTTGTACATATATGGGAATTGGATCCATGGTTGGTAAGAAAGACCCATCTCTTGTGTGCAGGCACTATTGTTAAAAGATCCATCTGCCTTTCACGTTACTTTTAATAAAAGCCACAATTTAGCTGAAAAAAGAAGTGATTGTGTCACTACTTACCCCATATCTAGTCAAGAATGCATCTAGTTACAGTGCTTCTGCTATGGATTATGGATCTATGTGATAATTTGTGATAATTTCCTAATCTACGTATTAATATAATTTTGGTGAACATTATTATATGATTGGCCATCATATCATATAAGAAATATGACGATAATTAATTATTAGACCTATTATATTGGTTCTAAAATAGACCTATCATTGGTTGTGTTTATAGGCGAGAAAAATCTGTAATTTCTTCCTCCTTTTTCATAATACAAATTATATATATTTTATTCCAGTGACCACTCTATGATCCCCGACTAAGAATCCGACCAATCAACAATTTTTAATTCGTATTAATCGGGTTTATGTAATAATCTTTTTATATGTTTTAATTAATGATAAATCACACCAGCTAATTAAATTGTTTTCGTCCACAATAGCCAATGGCGAGTCCTTGGAACTAGCTGAAGAAGATGGCATGTATGTTTTAGTTTTGCCCCTTGTTAGTGGAGTTATTGCATGGTTGGCATTATGGTATATGATATTTTTTATTTAAAAATATATTAAAATATTTTTTAGATTTTTTTAATTTTTGCATTAACATATCACAATTATTAAAAATAAAAAACTAAAAAAATATCAATTTAATATTTTTTTTAAAACACACACAACAAATCTCTTAAAAGAAAAATTATTGCACTCCTGAACACGCGTTTACTGGGAATATCGAGGTATAACATCATTTAAAAAAGCTTAATTAAACAGGCCCTAAATCAACTATTCTGGCTATCCTATCCCATGCTTGTATAAATTATAGAATATATGCGTTTGGATCAATTCGAGAGAGAGAGACAGAGAGGGTCACGATAATGGGCCTCCCTACCATGCTTGACGATGCAAGAGAATTCATTTATTAATTAGCACTAAAAATCATGATGTCGTCTAACATCACCTGCTACATAAATTATTATATTAGAAAGTGGGAAAAAAAAATACCTTAATGGCAAAAATATGTCACCAAGTTTGTTTATCTCAATGAAAAAATATCATGGTAAATATATCATTATTACGAAACTAGTATTAACTTAGCGTGTCGATCCTAATCTAATCTAGAGTTTAAAAAAAAATTTAATATGACCCACTTAAGATTTATTAATTATAAAAAATTAAAATAATATAATTTTTATTTATTTTTTAAAATTAAATTAACCTGAATCTACCTGATACCCCATGAATCTTACACTGAGTCGTCGTGATTAATAACTATGGGATAAACTTGCTGATCAAATGAATATCGTCATGAAGAAAGTGATGCTGTCTTACTTTCTGTTCAATGGTAATGCATGGTATGATGTCGGAATCACTCCCTCTTTTACTGTCGTTGGAGTCCTTTACTTGGAACACATTTGAGGATAATGATGCACAATTGATCAAATTACAGGGAAACTGTTAATGATATAATTAAAATGAATAGAAATTAATGAGATCTCGACTATATATTATTATAAATCATATAACATAAAGCCAAGATTCGTCTAGCACTCTGGTAAACCTTTATATACAGAGACAAGAATATTAAACTGCAAAGATCCATCATTGAAATCAACAACATCTTTGCCAAAAAGTGTGAACGTGGATGGATCATATGGTATAAGAAAAAAATCATGGAGGCACGTATAAATTCACTTCTATCAGCAGATCTAACAACAAGATCACGAATTATCTTTAGAATTCATTTTGACTTTCTTCAATAATTAAATAAAATTTTGTACTATCAATCTCACGACATTTCTATCAAAAACATATAATTTCCTTTTGAATTTATCATGATATTTATCTAGCATATTATGTAGTATTATCCAAAACGATAACACCTGTTTATTCATTGAATGACACTAGAAATTCTACCATATCAAGAAAAGATCTTCATATTAAATTCAATTACTAATTAGACGGCAAAATTTTCTTAAAGCGAACAAGAGGAAGATCAGAATGAATACAGATGATGATAACAATAGCAAGGCTTTATGTATTTTGCTCAACTTGATAGTAAAAATTAAATCTTTACATTTCTTGATAAGCAAAAAAAGCAATACTAATGACAGTAAAAACAAGAGAGTTTTTTAGTTTGGATTCTTGTTTATATCATATGCATATGCTTGGACGTAATCTATGGATGGACAGCCATTCTTAAAAACTAAATCAGGAACGGAGAGCTCGCTAGCTCGAAGTTCCTGCGAATTATATGCTTAGATGTAGATTAAAAAATACAAGTGGTGGGACTGATGTCCTTTTCCATAATTAATTTCTTATTAGCTGCCGATTGCCAATTAAACTAGGGGCTTTCGATTGAAGATGAATTACATGATAATGCAAGTGGTAGACTCAAACTCAAGCTTCTTTGTATTCTTGTTTTTGTTTTTTCCAATTCAATTAGGCAGCTCCTTCCCCAGAGAGAGAGAGAGAGTAGTTTGGTGCGGGCGTGTGGATAATGTTTCTTGAAGTAGAGATTTTTATGACCACGTTTTTCTAAGAAAATAAATAAATAAATAAAAATAGTCAGACATCATCCGACCCTAGGTCAGAAAAATTTTAAATTTCTGGGGCCATAGGTGCTTAAAAAATGTATTTTTTAAATTATCACAATAAATTAAAAGTTTTAATAGAATAACATTGACTCAAGATTGAAGAGAAAAAACAAAAAAAATTAAAAAAAATTAAACTTAAATGAAAATATTCTATAAATAAAAAATATTATTTGAATTATACACTTAATATTTTTAAATTTTAAAATATTGTTGACATGTTTAGACCACCACACACTTTAAAGGACGTGTATGGCAACTCTTGATTGTCAAAAATAGATTTTTACAGTATAATTTTATTATTTGTTGTCTCCTCTTCTATTATAAGTAAAATATGTTATCTAAAACTAAACAACGCTATCTTACTCTTAATTAATATTGTTATATATTTATTATGACTGATTTTTATGTTATTTTTAACCTTATTTTAATATCTAAAAATTAATTTTTTGTATAAAAAAATAATTGGGTCTTTTGATGAAACGTGCGAGCGGAGGCTAATTCAAATACTAATATAATTATCGATCATTATGAATATACATGATACGTAAATTTTAGACAAAAGCCACTTAAATGATAATAGAAATTTATTAACCAATGTGTATTTAGACATTGATATTGATGTCATAAATGTGCATTTAAATTGAAAAGAATACACACACACACACTCTTTTTAACGATACCAAATCTCGGCAGAAAGCCTTGTACATGGAGGGGAAGGCATGAGACTAATAACTTGAAAAAAGCAAGCTAAATGATAAGCACATACTATATATGATGAAGTTGAGCTATTGTTTATTTCTAAAATTCTATCACATCTATAATAACTCTTTTCCTCACAAGAAAAAGGTATTTTGTTTTCTTAAATGTCTTGTATATTTTTTTCTCCTTCTAAACCTATACTTATCTCTGTGTCTTTTCTTTTGATATACTCAAGTGTGTTAAAGCAATTCAATTAACACATAAATAAATATAAACATGAAAGAGAAAAAGGTTAGAATTCTCTTTAATTGATTTGTCTAAAAATTCTTACTTTAAACTAAACATAAAGAACTTATATATAAGTTTAGTTAAAAATATTATTTTATCTTTAATAAATAAAATAAAATTAATATATTATTTAACATATATTATTTAACGAATAACTTATTGTTAGTAATCCAACTTAAGGATTGTCTAGGAACTTAATATAAATATATTACAATCCCAGTTTGTTTTTAAAAAAATTATCATCAAAGTTATTTTTAAACTAATTAAATCAATTAAATTATATAAAATAATTCTCAGGTGAATTAATTTTAAACTCAAACTTAACACCCACTAACTACTACAATATGTTTGCTTTTGCGAGTGTGTTTGCTTTCAAGTTCAAAAACACCTTTGAAAATATTTTAGTTTTTTTAATTTAAATAATTTTTATTTTATAGTTTTAAATTATTTTGATGTGCTAATATAGAAAATAAATTTTTAAAAAAATAAAAAAAAATATTTCATACACTTACAAGTAACAACTACTTTAAAAAACAGCTGCTGAGACAATTACAAACACTATCTAAATAACCACTAAAAATCTCACAGGCCAATTATCTAATGACATATGACTGTGGGGGTTTTCAGCATCATCAACCATTCAAAAAACCTCTCTTCTGATAGCCCCCCAAAAAAATTAAAATTAAAACCAAGCTCATTCCAGAATCAGCCCATTTTATAGCGTTTACATGAGAGGCCTTAGATTGGTTTGCTGTCATTAGGGTTACAAGCCCAATTCTAGGCCCAGGAAACCAACAGCAAACGAGGAAAAACCAGCGCGACAACCCTTCAAAACAAACTCATTTGGAAACGCATATCCAAAATACGAGTCTCCCCTAGGGAGACCGCCATGAACACGAGCAAAATTACGAATTATTAAGAGATGTCCTGCACTCATTGTTCTTTCAGACATGCTGCATCCTTCTAATAATTAACAACAAACTACATAAAACATATTTACTATGTCTAACCAAACAGTAAATGCAAAAGTTGGGAATGAAAAATCACTTTATTGCAGGTGAGCCAAGGCACAACCTCTTGGGAGCAACTATATCCGGGCTGATGTTCCGCAACTGGCCATGCTAATTTGTAAAGCAAAAGCAGACCCTGTTAAGAGAAGCAGCGGCATGGAAAGAGTAAGAATTGGAATAAGAACTGTTGGCAACAGAATCGAACATAAAACAAGACAAAGCAAGTTCCTTTTCTGTATTTTCTCAATCCCAACCAAATGAATATGGCAGATAAAAACATCTAGTAGAATCATTAACCAAAGGAATGATCCAATAAACTCAAAAACCTCGCTCACACTCCATCAGAGTAGCCAAAAAGAGTAAAGGTAGAAAGAAACAACACAAAGGATGAGGGGTCAGCCTGTGAATGACATTTGAAAATTCAAGGCAACTAGTAGTTGCATTTCTGGATTATTTAAAAATCAAGCCAATTGCAAGTTCTTGCTGCCCATAAACAGTTGAGGGAAGGGAAAAAAAATTGATTAAGAATGAATATGTGGGGGAACATTAGCTATCAAAAATTAACTGAGAAAAGGTATATCTTGATGCATACCAATTTTATTTTCCTATCTCCAATGAAGATATTCTCCAAGATGGCTATCCCCTCAAGAATAATAATTCTCCAAAGGCCATCACCCACAAATGTAATATATATATCTCAGAAAATTTTCTAACAAGCTTCATTAATTAATTCTAATTTCTAATTAGTGATAACTCCTGTTCACTCAACATGGACAACTTCTACTCTAGTGAGTTAAGATGTTTTCCATATATGTGGCCATGTGCCACAAATATCCTATCACAATGCTAGTATGCTACTAGTCCACTTACATGTCCATATTCTATAAGCTACAATATTCATTTTCCTCTGTTCTGCAACGGGTAATGTCTATCACCTCAACAATTAATTATGCATCTCCATGTCCATTTTCCTCACAAGCTCTGCCAATTAACCCTGATAATTGAATAGAATTGAGGTTCATCTCTGGTTTATTCTTAGAAATACCATGCAGATCAAGCATTGAGGACAACCATTTCACAATGCCTCATACCACAGCACATCCATGAACCTCTTTACCTCCTATGCAACCATCCCCATACAAACTACACACTTTCCTATATTTCCATTCACTTTCATTTTTGAACAGGCAACATGTACACACTTTGAATGCAATAATCGTGTCCAAATAGACTCCTATGGCATCACATAATTTCATTCTTCAAAAGCCAAACCATCAAAAAACACAAAATAGGACAACAAATAATATCATGACACCCACTAAAGCATGGTGGGTGCAAATAGAACCTAGTCATCTCTTCAGTGTGCTACATCACCAAACCTTATCCTACCTTTGTTTTAACAACAAGTATGTACATGCAGAGCAAGATAGACATAACAAAGTGAACAGAACACGTGCAACTAGGTAGATCGAACTTCAGGTCCAAGTTGTTTCAAAAAATTTCCACTTTAAAACCGTGCATCAATATTTTGCACTGTAAAGAACTAGCCAGAGCCTTTAAACAACAATTCTAACACAGAATATGATAATGATACATTTCCTAACATACTATTATCACTATTACCATCACAAACAACTAACAAGCAAGATGCACAAGACCTGGAAATTGAACAGCCTAGCAGGAGGCAGCTAATATACAGATTGAGCTCATCAAAGCGCAAACAAATCCAACTCAAGCTACCAAGCAACTACTAAGCACAAAACAACAATTAAATCACTACACAAAGAAAAACAAAAGAAGGAAGAAACCTTATTATTTGATGCAAACATAGGTCAAACATTGAAAGAAAACTATCTAAAGCTGTAGTAATAATAAAGCGTCAAAGAAGCCCAATATTTTAAACTTAATAATTTTAAAATAACAAATCAAATATTAGAAGAACCTGAATTGTATAAGTTAAGAAACCATGATCAAACAAAACCAAAGCTATCACTCAACTACAAACAACTAGATTTCACGCTAAAAAAAAGATATTGATTGTGCCATTCACCATAGTGTGTTATCATATACCGCAACACTGCTACTTGTCCACCTACATACACAGCCATCTCTAATAAATAGCATCCCAGTTTCATCTCTAATAAATAGCATCCCAGTTTTACTATCCACCTCTGACGATACTACAAGTCACAGTAGCCATTCTTTCAAACAGTTCAGCTAGTCAATCCTACTAAATGGATACAGTTGCTTCTTCCACAAATGCTTAATCTCTATTATGCAGTGAGAAACCCAAATTTAAGCAGAACTTTATCATGCAACACACCTACATGACACTGTCTTGACACACCCCCATCCATGAACCTTGCCTACCAAGGCAACTATCCCATTATATATCATTCATTTCCCTATAACACTCTTAATTAGTCAATTCTCCAACTGGCTTCTTGAACAATCCTAACAGTTTGAACTCATGCTGCCAAACTAGACAACACCAAAAAGAATAAATAAAGATGCAACAAATTTCAGAACATAAAGCTTGCTAGGTACTAATGAAAACACATTAGTCCACCTTCCTCACAAAACTATAAACCTACATTCTCTCAAGTGACCCCCCTAGCTACCTTTGTTTTTGTAGAAGCATTTGAATGCACATCAAGAATCCAATATACTCACATCAAAAAATGATTATATGCATCCTGTGCATGCGGAGCTCCAGGTCCAAGTTGCATTACATAATTTCCACAGTAGCATATTTACATTTCTGCCACACAGTAATGAAACACCCAATGCCTATATATTATACAGCAACCATGAATTTTCTGACATACTAGAACAACATGTCTTTAGCATCCCAAGTCCTAAATCCTGACCTGACAATCACTGAGTCAGGAAGACTCATAATATCTCAAGCATCTATTACACAGAAAACATCACAGAAGACTTCTGGATAATCATATCATTTAATCGCATTGGTATTTAGCTAATTCAAATTTAGTGATCCAGTTCATCAAGGAACTGTAAGCTAAAACCAACATATAGTCAAAAGAAAAAAAAATTAAATTACGAGGAACAAATTCCCAAACTACTAAGCTGCTAATAAAACAATGAATCAACAATTCTCATCGGCAAACAAACACAGTATTAAGTCATATTTATATTAACATGATTAAATCTCAAATTCAAAGAAAAGAAAGCGCTTCCACACAGCCAATTCAATTCACATCTTAGCTGAAAAAGAAAATTACAAAACTACCAGAAACATTAACAAAAAAAAAAGCTTGCATTAGAATTATGCAAATTCCAAAAGACAGTCAATCAGTCAGTCGGTCAAAAAAAATTTAATCTGACTACACCTTATTATCAACAACCCCAACAAAACCCACGAAAGTTTCGCAAAAAAAAAGCATACCCGGATCTCCAATTTCACTCAGAATCAGAAGAACCGGAGAGGCCCAACTTCTCCATCTCGAGTCGTTCAAGTGCTTTCTGATGAGCCCAAGTTTCAATAGTGAGATCAGGCTTAGCATTGAGACCAACACCAAGGATCACAATCGTTAAGAAGCTAGTGATGTAGCAAGGCAACTCCCAGTCTTCCCATTTACGAGGCTGTCCAGGTGGTAGTGGGGTCCGATTGAATAAGTAACCTTTCGGTCGTTCCTCATGTCCCGGCGATGTCCATCTCCCAGATGATGCTCCGCCGCGGGTTCTGAGGGCGGAGGAGACTCGGTGGCGGAGCATGGAGGATGCCGTCGTGAAGGGCATTGTTTTTGGGTTTTCTGATAGCGGTGTGTGAAGAAAGTCCACAGAAGAGAGTGTGGGTAATGCGAGAAGCCTGTTGTGAAGGTATTTTGGGAATAAGGCAAAACAGCGTCGTTTTCTAGTCTGATTGTGTTTATTTCTTTTAACATTTTTAATTGGAAAATTATAAAATGAAAATTAATTTCAATTTAATTATTATTAATTAAAAATAAACTAAAAGGAATTTTACTTTTATTATGCATCACCTCATAAAATACTATTTATTTTAATAATATATTTTTTTCTTTTGATTTATATATTTTTTTAAATCTATATTTTAAGATTTGATTTATTAAAAATTAAACTTTATAATTTATTTTATGCATAGTTAATTTAATCTCATAACTCATGTTATAGATTTAGTGGATTAACTTAGTTGATTAAGGGTTTTTTGGTTTTTTTATTGATTTTTTTATTTTATCCTTTAACATTAGGTTGATTAAGAATTAAATTTTATAATTTATTTTAATTTATTTTTTGTGAGATCATCTCAATCTCATGGCTCGGATTGCTAGTTTAGCAAGTTAACTAAGTTGACTCAAGTTTTTTTAATTGATATTTTTTTTAATTTTATCCTTCAGCATTGGATTGATTAATAATTAGGCTTCATGATTTATTTTGATTTGCTTTTTATGAGGTTATTCTAATCTTATGACCTAAGTAGGTTAGCCTGGGTAGATTTAGATTGTTTTATAGTATTTATTTTTAAATTAATTTTTTTTAATTTCATCTTTCAACAATGAATTTATTAAAAGATTTACTTTAAATGGTGTTATCATAATCTTATGACCTTGATTACAAGTTTAGCAGGTTAATTAATGTTGCCCAAGTTATTTTTTTAATTTTATATGAGATTATCTCAATCTTATAATTCAGGTAACAAGTTTGCAAAATTAATTCATGTAAAAAAAATTATTTTTTTAATTTTATTATTCAACATTAAATTGATTAAAAATTTAATTTCATAATTTATTTTAATTTAATTATATAAGTTATCATAGTTTTATAATTCAAGTTGTGAATTAGTCAAATCAACATGAGTTGATCTAAATCGATACAATATATCGTCATTTAAATATTTTAAAAAAACATTGTTAATTTTTATGAGTCATATTATATTTTTATATATTATTGAAATTATTTTTAGCTTTATATCATCAAGTCATATTAAGTTAATCTCTCTATTATTTATATTTTTCTAGAAAAATATTAACAAAAACTAAATATTTTTTTTGTATGTTAAAAAAATTGATTTAAGCTTATAGGGTGAAAACGACATAATCATCTCTATAGTTATTTTGAATGTACACCGACTAACCCTTTTTAAATTTCACAGCCACACTACTTCTTTTCTCTATCACACATTTTATTTTATATTTAGTCTAGAAGCTATTGCCAGCTTCTCATTATGGCCTAGAAGTATTTTCTCCTTGCTCCTCATCCATACCATATAAAACGTAACTCTAGTCAGAAACATATCGAGCTTCCTTGAATTTCACCAAGAATTCTTTTACCTTCGAAAATACCTCTTCTCTCCAAGGATGGGACAGGTCCCTTGCATGAAAAGGATGAAGGGTTTGGTCAACTTCAATCCAGCTTCTTCCAGGCTCCTCTATCACAGCTAGCCTTCTCCATCATCAACTCCCTCACATTTCTCACATCTTCCATCCTCTCTGCAGAAGCATATAAATTTGAAGGAATGACACAGTTCCCAGCATTTTCAGGCTCTATTTCTACCAGATGGCGACCCGCAAATTCGTCAAAATTAGTATTTGAATGGACTCTACAAGCACCTAAAAGCGAACCCCAAATAGCAGCGGTAGGTTCAAAAGGCATCTTTTTGATAAAAGCAAAAGCACTCGGCCAGCACGCCCATAATGCTCAATCTCTGCGTCGACCACATCGTTCCCCTCCACCATCTCACCAACGATTTCCAGCCCTTTATCATCCAATCCTCCATGGCTGTAGCCAGAAAAGTGACACTGTCAGGTTTGACTTTACTCTTTCTTCCATCAATTTGAAAAGTTCGAGCACCTTATCTTTCCCACAAGCATTGCATTCCATGAAATAACAGTTCTCTCAGGCATGTTATTAAAGTTCGAGCACCTGATCTTTCCCCAAGCATTGCATTCCATGAAATAATAGCTCTCTCAGGCATCTTATTAGGTTGAAGTAAACTCAATCCAGAAGGTCAAGGAAGGCAGCCACCAGCTATCACCGCCCAGCGACCACCCGCCAGCCGCCAGCCGCCGGCTACTTTTACACCGTCGACCAAAAACCGCCTTCACACTTGAAGGTTGAATTTTCTTGTTTTGATTTCATGTATAAATAGATAGCTAAGCTTATGCAATTATGTGTGGAGAGATTGAGAGAAACACTAGAGAGAAAGAGAAAAAGAAAGAGGGGTTGTTATTGTAAACTTTTCATTATTGTAAGCTTTGTTCTTGAAATAAAACAGTGTGTTTTATCCCCTCTAAGTGTTTCAAATCCACCACAAGTGGTTTCTCCCACCAACAATTGGTATCAGAGCCCCGTTCGTCAGAAAACAGAGGTATTTTTGGGAAATATCTGAATTTTCAAAGTTGTCAAAAACAAGTTTTGATCATTCCAAAGTGTAGTGCTCATCAATACGAACTCAACGGTGCAAAAATCAGATCAATCGGAGCACGGGGTGGACCACACTCTCCGTCTGAAATTTCAGCACTGTAGCCCACGCGCCCCGAGGAAGAAGACGAGTGAGCCACGCGCGCGCCACATTTGAGCCGCGCCGAGCCAAGCCTCAAGCCGAGTCGCGAGCCGAGCCACAAGCCATATTTCGAAGCCGAGCCGAGCTCCAAGCCATATTCCGAAGCCAAGCCAAGCTCCGAGCCATATTCTAAAGTCAAAGTAAAAAAAAAGAATATTCCTTGGAATATTCCCGGTTCAACCCAGCAAACCACCCGAATTGGTTTTTGGACCGGTTCATCTGATTTTTGACCCGTTTTCTACAAAGTCAGACCGGTTCCCTACTATTTGGACCATTCCGGATCCATCTACGGTGTCGGTTTAAAGAGCAAAAGAGTGTGGTGCATATAGTCATTTAAAGAGCAAAATGACTACAGAAAATGCACAAACACTCATTCCGAAGCTAACCAAAGACAACTATGATAGTTGGTGCATCAGATTGAAGGCATTCCTTGGTTCACAAGAGTGTATAGACATTGTGCAATATGGTTATGAGGAACCAGAGTCCAAAGAATCAGAAGATGCTCTACCAGAGGTACAGAAGCAAGTCCTCAAAGCCAATAGAAAGAAAGACAACAAAGCAAAGACCATCATTTATCAAGGTCTTGATGAAGCGACATTTGAAATCATTGCTTCCGCAGAAACATCAAAAGAAATATGGGAGGCTCTCCAACAAAAATATAAAGGTGCTGACAGAATAAAGAAGATTCGTCTCCAATCTTTGCGAGGTGAATTTGAATTATTACAAATGAAGTCCTCAGAATCCATTTCTGATTATCACACAAGAATTATGGTGATAGTCAATCAGATGAGAAGAAATGGAGAAGCCCTTTCAGATGCTCGAATTACTAAGAAAATTTTGAGATCCCTAGATCCAAAATTTGATTTTGTTGTTGTCGCTATTGAAGAGTCCAAAGAGGTGGACAAGTTAACAGTGGATGAACTTATGAGTTCTTTACAAGCTCATGAGCAGAAGATTATAAAAAGAAATGGAGATAAGGCAATTGAGCATGCCTTACAAGCAAAGTTGTCTCTCAAAGACAGATATGAGCAAGGGGAGACTTCAACAAGTGGATACACCACTCGAGGAAGAAGTCAACAAACACGAGGAGGATTTCAACGATTTCAAGGCAGAGGTTCTTGGAATACAGGTTTTAGAGGAAGAGGTGGTAGAAACACCACCAGAGGAGGTCGAGGACAACAAGCATTCACTCCTAGAGGAAGAGGAGGCGGTTACAATAACCGTGATAAGAGGAATATTCAGTGTTATAATTGCAATCAATTTGGCCACTATAGCACTGAATGTCAAAAGAAAGCTCCACTGGAGATACGTGAGCAAGTCAACTATGCAGAAGAGAATGCCAACAACAGAGGAGCAGCTGCATTATTTGTCCAACAAGGACTTGACAAGAATCAAGAGAATATTTGGTATCTTGATTCTGGAGCCAGCAATCATATGTGTGGCCAACAAGATTTATTTGGTGATCTAGATGAGACCATACAAGGTTTTGTCACCTTTGGAGATACCTCAAAAGTTCCATTCAAAGGTAAAGGCAACATCCCAATCAAGTTGAAGAATGGCGATCAAAGCTACATCGCCGATGTCTATTATGTCCCAGATATAAAGCAGAACTTGGTGAGTATAGGTCAACTTCTGGAGAAAGGTTATACACTTTACATGAAGAATTGTCATCTGACAATTACAGACTACAATGGGAGATTAATTGCCTATGTGAAAATGTCCAAGAATAGGATGTTTCCTTTAAACATCCAATATGATGCAGCAAAGTGTTTGAGTGCCATCACCAACAGTGAAGAATGGCTTTGGCATCTGAGGCTTGGACATCTGAATTTCACAAGTCTGAAGATGCTAGCAAGCAAGAAGATGGTCAAAGGTATGCCCCACATTGATCATCCAGAAGAAGTCTGTGAGAGTTGTGTCCTCAGCAAACATCACAGATCCAGTTTTGCCAAAGAAGTCAACTGGAAAGCAAACAAGCCACTTGAGTTAGTACACACAGATGTGTGTGGTCCTATAAAGCCTATGTCGACTGGACAAAATAGGTACTTCCTCACTTTCATTGATGATTTTAGCAGAAAGACTTGGGTATATTTTCTGAAGAGGAAGTCAGAAGTGTTCAATTGTTTTAAAGATTTTAAAGCAATTGTTGAGAAGCAAAGTGGCTATAAGATCAGAACCGTGAGATCTGATCAAGGTGGAGAATATACAGCAAATGACTTTGAAGCCTTTTGTACACAACAAGGCATCAGACATCAAACAACACCAGCTTATACACCACAACTGAATGGTGTAGCTGAGAGGAAGAATCGAACAATTCTTGATATGGCAAGAAGTCTACTCAAAGCAAAGAAGCTGCCCAAGCAATACTGGGCTGAAGCTGTATCATGTGCAGTATATTTGCTGAATCGCTGCCCAACCAGAAGTTTGCAAGCTGTCACTCCACAAGAAGCATGGAGTGGTCACAAACCAAGTGTTACTCATCTTCGAGTCTTTGGTTGTGTGGCATATGCAAAGATCCCAGATGCAAGAAGGACCAAACTTGATGATAAAAGCGAGAAATGTATCTTTGTCGGATATGGTGAGAGAAGAATGGGATACAAGCTGTATAATCCCATCACCAAAAAGGTAATTATGAGCAGAGATGTTATCTTTGAAGAAGATAAAACTTGGCAATGGAATGATGACCAAGAAGCAGTTAAATGGATCAGCACTGATTTGATCCTTGAAGATGAAGAAGTACCAACAGTACTTGCAGAAGGTCCAATAGTACCAGAAGATGAGCCACAAAGTCCGGTACACAGATTTCCTGTATTCAACAGGAGAAACACGCTAGAATCATCATCAATACCATCAGCATCAGCATCCTCATCAGAAGGACCAAGAAGGATGAGAAATCTAGAAGAGCTGTATGACGCCACTCAAGTAATGGAAGATACAACTCTATTTTGTTTCTTTGCAGATAGTGACCCACTTAGCTTCAATGAAGCTATCACAGAAGAGAAGTGGATAAAAGCAATGGATGAAGAAATACATGCCATTGAGAAGAATGATACCTGGAAGCTGACTTATCTACCAGAAAACAAGAAAGCAATAGGTGTCAAATGGGTCTATAAGACAAAGAAGAATGCAAAAGGAGAAGTGCAAAGATACAAAGCAAGATTAGTGGCCAAAGGCTACAAACAGAGAGAAGGCATTGACTATGGAGAAGTGTTTGCTCCAGTAGCCCGGCTAGAGACAATCAGATTGATGATCTCACTAGCAGCACAACATAGATGGAAGATCTATCAACTTGATGTGAAGTCAGCATTTCTGAATGGCTTCCTAGAAGAAGAGATCTATGTTGAACAACCACTTGGATACATTGATGATGAAAATAAAGGCAAAGTATACAAGTTGAAGAAAGCCCTCTACGGTTTGAAGCAAGCTCCGCGTGCTTGGAATACCAGAATTGACAGGTATTTTCAAGATAATGGATTTGAAAAATGTCCATATGAACATGCAATTTATGTGAAGAAAGAAGCAGATGGCAGCATATTATTTGTGTGCCTATATGTTGATGACTTGATATTCACCGGTAACAATCCTACCATGTTCGAAGACTTCAAGAAAAGCATGGTACAAGAGTTTGAGATGACAGACATTGGTCTGATGGCACATTTTCTTGGCTTAGAAGTGGTGCAGAAAGAAGAAGGGATTTTTGTATCCCAAAGCAGTTATGCCAAAGATATTCTTGAAAGGTTCAAGATGGAAAGCTGCAATCTGGTATCAACTCCAGTTGAGAATGGAGTGGAATTGAGGAAAAGTAAAGTTGGAAATGTTGATCCAACTTACTTTAAAAGCTTGGTAGGAAGCTTAAGGTACTTGACATGTACCAGACCAGATATACTCTACGGAGTCGGACTGATCAGCAGATATATGGAGAAGCCAGACCAGTCTCATTTGAATGCAGCCAAGAGAATTCTTCGCTACATCAAAGGCACAATAAATGAAGGTATGTTTTATACCTCAAGTACAAATTTCAATCTTACTGGCTACTCAGATAGTGATTGGGGTAGAGATCTGGATGAAAGAAAAAGTACAACAGGGTTTGTATTTTTCGTGGGAGATACATCTTTCACATGGTCATCCAAGAAGCAATCAATTGTCACGTTATCAAGCTGTGAAGCTGAGTATGTTGCCGCCAACTCAGCTGTATGCCATTTAATATGGTTAAGGAATTTGCTAAAGTTTTTGGGATTTCCTCAAGAAAATCCTACAGAGATTTATATCGATAATCGATCAGCGATTGCATTGGCAAAGAATCCGGTGTATCATGAAAGAAGTAAACATATTGATACACGTCATCACTTTATCCGAGAGCATGTAAAGAACAAAGAAGTCGAGCTGATATCCTGCAAGACAGATGATCAAGTTGCTGATATCTTTACCAAGCCATTGAAAAGAGAAGTATTTATCAGATTGAAATTCATGCTTGGAATGACATCCCTCGATTGAGTTTAAGGGGGAGATTTGTTGAAGTAAACTCAATCCAGAAGGTCAAGGAAGGCAGCCACCAGCTGTCACCGCCCAGCCACCAACCGACCAGCCGCCAGCCGCCAGCCAACGGCCGCCGGCCGCTTTCACACCGTCGGCCAAAAACCGCCTTCACACTTGAAGGTTGAATTTTCTTGTTTTGATTTCGTGTATAAATAGATAGCTAAGCTTATGCAATTATGGGTGGAGAGATTGAGAGAAACACTAGAGAGAAAGAGAGAAAGAGAGAGGGGTTGTTGTAAGCTTTTGTTTATGTTATTGTAAGCTTTGTTCTTGAAATAAAAGAGTGTGTTTTATCCCCTCTGAGTGTTTCAAAGCCACCACAAGTGGTTTCTCCCACCAACAATCACAACAAGATTGAGTGTGTGTAAAGACAGAACGAATTCAGATGTTCTGCTCCATGATACAGGGAAGGAACAGAAAATAAGTGCGGTTAAAATTAAGCTGTAGCGGGAGAATTGCTGTTGCTCCCGTTCTGAATTTCTGAGCACCCCCATACCTTATGAAGATGCTCTTCTGATGGCCCTTTCTGCTAAAGGAGATTATATAAGGAATCAGAAAAGGTCTCACAACTTCATATGTGACCATTTTTTATATATATAGGTTAAATCTCTAGTGAATGGTTATATTTATTGCCAGTATTCATCTCTTTCTTGGCACTTCTGCACAATCAAGTCTTGCTCTTTCTCTGTCATTATTGAAAGGGATTCAGGAACTAGGCCATCTATCGACTCCATCCTTCTGAATTGGCTTGTCTTAGAGGTTAAGCTGAACATTAAGGGGAAGAGGTTTTGGGCTTCAGCTATACGTAACCATGTCCTCCTCAATGTGGACTTCACGTAGAGAAATGTATTTCAAGATGCTAACACACTAGCTACTTCTTGGCTTTTAATAGTCCGTAAAATCAAGTTCATCGAGATTCGTTCGGTGATGTTTACTTTCAGAGCTGTTGTAAGTAATTACTTGGAGATACAGTTTTTAAGTCATTTCCATTTTACATAGAAAATTTGCATGCCAGTGACTTGGTCTTTCGGCCATTTATTTGATTATTGTTTCTTTTGATTAGAGCGCATCTTGCACCATACTGAACAGAAGGAAATAAGGAAGAGTTGGCCCTTTTTGTGTCAGAAAGCATGAACGAAGTGGATTTGATTAATCTCATTTGAAGTTCAGTTAGTGTGGATTAGATTCTGAATGAGGTAGAGGAAGGAAAATAGGATAAATGATGGAGGCGGGTATGAAGAATCTGATAGCTTTGAACATCACTACTTGCTAATCTATCATAATTAAATCATGCATAAAAACCGGCGCTCATTTATGTATAAGTGATACAAAGTTAAGCCCAGAAAAATACCTGTTCTTGTCGAATGATAGTCTAACAAAGAAAGCTTATAATTTTTTATTTGAACATTATAAATATCTCATTAAATTTGATTACGAGATTCTACGTGACTAGTTATATGAAGGGTTGATGTTTTAACTAATTGAGGTTCAAAAGCTATTAAATTAGACTTGAAAGATGTTAATGTTTGAGCAAATTTCATTATTTTCTTTTTTATTTTTTATTTTTTAATTTAATTTTAGATTTTATGTTGTTTCTCCTTGTTGATTTAGAATTATGATATTTGGTAAAATATAATTATTAGCCAATATAAAGAGTTGTAAACTCTTGACTATATTAGAAAAAAAAAATTCAGCAATGAATTTCTAATTAGGGCTCTAATTGTGAAGCCCTTTTTGGCAAAAAAAAGAAAGTTTTGTATTTTTTTTTTCTGTTATTGCTTTCTTCTTATCAGGTTGGGCTGCATCAATGATCTAGATCGATCTTAGGTGAAGCAAAGATACATGGAATGCATATTATCCTGTACAAAACACAAAAGATGTGGCTTCATCCCATGTAAAGCAAGAAGAGAGTGGCCATTATTCAACAAAATGTACTAAAAAGGAGCATTAGTAATTCTTATTCACTCCAACCACCAGATAGCCATTAATTATTCGCAGGAGGGCATTAAAATGAAAACTAAAACTTGATTAATTTTAAATATCTGATCACAACTCCATTATATCTTGATGTTGCTTTTGTCTGAAAACTACCTCAGCAGCAAAGCTTTGCTATGGACGTTCATTTCTTGTAGAATTCAGCTTCTGATGTCTGATTCCAACTAACTTAGCATTAAGACAACCAATGACAATGACTTAATACCTTCGTCGTGTATTAATGACGCCAATGGCTTCAATGGTTTATGTGAGGTCAATTTTAAAAATTATTTATCACAGGTTTGACCAAGTTTCTCATGCAGATTACCTCCCCCTACGGCTGATGATGAGGACTGTTTTACCAGTTAAATATGAATGGCCAGAGAAAAGCCGGCCTTCAAGGGCGATATGCACGTGCGTCGCCTTCAGACATGTGCATCTACAATGGCGTTTTCTTTCTCCTCGAAATTATGCTTATACTTGTAAGTTTGTTTAAGTCTAGATGAAGAAATTCTATCGGTCTTTGTTTAATGCTCTTGGAAAAAGAGGGAGGACTTGCATGCTATAGTGAGCTAGCAATGAAAGACATTTAGTGCCTGAACTAATTTACTTTCTCATTTCTCAGTATTATATTTAAGTAAATTCTGGATATTTTATGAGAAGATAGAAGAATTCACTTAAAAACATTTAAAAATTAAATTTATTTTATGTTTTCTTCTTTGTTTTTTCAACCAAATACTTATTTTTGTTATGTGATATTAACCAAACACCTAGTTTCTTGATTTTAATATTTTTTTAAATTTCCAACATGGAATATTGTGTTTTTTTTTTGCCTCCTATATTCATGTATATTTGAAAGAGATCCTAAGTGTATTTATATTGAAATCAACAAATTGAATAAACTATATATCACCTAAACAACCCTATGCATGGAGGCCAATCTAAGACTCTTGCTATCTCATTCATTGACTATCATCTAGCATGCATGAGTAATGGGAGTTGAGATGTCTTTACCATATTCATTGTAAAATATCAACTATGATTAATTAACTTAGTTAATTTTGTGCCGATCTTATTGTTCTCTTCTCACCTGTTTAAATTTATTCATTAATATTTTTTTCTCCTAATACATTTTCAAGTATTTGGTGTCCATTTTAAGGCTTCTCTTGTTACTACATCAACTTCTACACCTATACTATAATTCTGCTGAAATGACAAAACATGAAAGAAGGGTTCATCCTCATCAGAGATCAAGAGGGCTATAAAAGCTTACTATATCAAGTTCCAAGGACCCAAATTATCTATGTATCCCTTCCTTTCTTAGAGAATATATACCTAACACTGAACAACATGGTTGGAAATTAGAGCTATGTGGGCATTATTAAGCATAATATTAGGCAGCTATCCTACATCAATAATCTTCTTCTTTTGGGCACAGAATTTCTGCATGTAACCCAAATCTATTGATGCTCCTTCACCATTATTGACAATGAGTATTTAAGTAACTGCTAGCTGCTCTCTTAATTGCTTCTTACTATGATGCAAAACAATAATTTAACCCAAGCCGAAAATCATGTCTTAACTGTCGGGAAAAAATAAATAAATTAACTCTACATGTGATCTACTGGCCTCACTTGTGTCCTATTGGTCATGAGCTCCAAGGCTGGTAGAGAGACAAGAAGAGAGGAACTCTCTATATATGATCTAAGGGGACTCATAAACGAAAGAGACATAGTGTATGCTACGGAAGGAATATCATAACCCTTGTATCAATCGCCCCAAATGAGTTTTAACAAAATGTAGGTCAAAACCCTCATGGTTAAATTTTCTTTTTAGATTTATCTGAATTTCGTAGAGCAAATTTTTCTATATATCGGTCTGAATTCAGGACTACCTCTTTCACTCAAAGAGTAATATTTTATTTGCATTGGCAAAGAAGACATGTTGGGCCATGTTATACAGCACAAATTGTCCTTAATTGATTTTAAAATGCTTTTTCAACTAACACATCCTCAATTTTATATAATGAAATTAAGTCTAGTGGGTTTAAAGTATTTCATAGTTCTAATCAGTTCGTTACGGATCTATTATTAGTGCATTATTTAGAAAATCTAGCAAACTTGTTTATAAATAAGTGAGGTATAACTAAATTTTAAAAAATATCTATTCAGTACTAACAAATAATCTGACAAGAAAAACCTATAATTTTAGATCTAACCATTAAATTGAAATTAAATTTTACAAAATAATTCTACAAATCTAGTTTTACATATGATTAGTTTACCATAACAAGTCGATGTTCGTAAGATCTTGAAATTAGAATGTTATTCGAGTGAGTTTTCATTATTTATATTTCTTATTTTTAGATTTTTAATTTAATTTTAGATTTTATATTGTTTTTTCTATTTATTTATTTTTACCTTATAAAAGTTGGTTTCTAACGTATTTAAAGAGTTATAAATATTTTAAAAAGATAAATCACATTAATAAAAAAGATTAAAAAATAAAATGTAGTTTATTTTTATTATGAAGTTTGGAGACCGTGGCCTCTCTTTTCCGTAGTAAAACAACTTGTTTTAAATAATACATGTTGCTAAAAAATATATTACTTTTGTAGTGTATAATTGATTAATTATTGAGACCTACTTTCATCGAGAACCCAACTATATATAAATAGATAAAGCAGACTTAACTATTTATTTACATTTCGGAACTCGAAGCCTTAATACTATTCCTTCAGTGCATACGAATGAGGAAACCCTCCGATTACAAACCCTTGCTTGCCTTAAGCTCTACTCATCCTCTTTACTTCCCTGCCATATCTTCCTAACTCTGTCTCAAAAAAGGGGAAAAAAATGCTTACAAGTAGCTCAAACCTTCCTCAAAAGTCCTTAAAGTTAAAGCAAGATGACAAAAAGGTCTTCTCCAGGCGTCTAGCAAGAGATGTCTCCTTGTCTAGCTTGAGCACCGAAGATTACCATGTTGGCGCATCTGTTGCAGTTCCATTCACTTGGGAGTCTCAACCAGGCACTCCTAAGATCAAGTTCAGAGAAAACCCTCTTCCTCCTTTAACCCCTCCGCCGTCCTACTCTTACAACAACCCAAAGAGACCAACAAAAAAGCTCTCTAAGTACAATCTCTTGGACTCTATTTTCCCAAAACGTTCTACAAGAAAAGCAAACCTGCCTGTATCACCAGCTTCTTCATCTTCTTCTTCGTCGCAGTTATCATCTTCATGGTCAGCAACATATTCTGTGCCTTCTTCGCCAACGAAGGTCTCGAAGTCTCGGGGAAGTTGTCATGGAAAATCGTCAAGCCCAAGACAATATTTTGATTCAAGGAAAACAATGCTGGATCATCTTGATGATCAGGATCGTGGGAATGAATGTGAATCTCCTGTTTCTACTTTGTGCTTTGGTCTTGGTCGTGGATCAAGTGCCGGTTCTCGAGGTTGCTATGCATCCATGATCAAGGTATTGCTCAGGGATGCTTAATAAGTTAATGAAATGTATTGTTTGGTATCTAAATATGGGTGATTTAGGTCCTTGTCGTTAAATGAAAGGAAAAGGTCCATGTTATATATACCGATTATGTAGGTTAAATCAACGCTGAAACTAGTGATGATCGCTGCCATGGTTGGTTTTCTGATTAATGAATGAAACTAGTGATCATATCATCAATACAATCATATATTTTGCTGCTTAATTTTCCTTTCCTTCTTCTGGTGGTACAAGTGATTATAGGTATCTCCAAAGTTATCCACCAAATAACAGGTGCTACGTACCAGT
>NW_011502270.1:0-13247 GCF_000495115.2 Populus euphratica
CCAACTCTGGTTTTGATATCAAACTTAGCAATAAATTATTCACAATAATAACTTAGAGTTCCACTTTAGCAATTATCAACAACAATCATAGAAATATACATAGGAAAACAATCATATTCATTCATAATATAAACTAAAAATAAAAGGAAGAATAAATCTCATGGTTCTTGAAATCCAAAGGTCTGTTGTGTCCTTGCAACCAAGAAAATAGCTTAGTCTTGCATAACTATTGAACAACTACTCTTAAAGAATGAAGAGAGCATGATTTTTGGGTTTGTAAAGGAGAGAATTTGTATTTCTTAACTTCTAGTTGCTGCCCCTTCTCTCCTCTTTCTCTTTCTTTTTATATGCTAAGAAACACTAGTTCCTAATTTACAAAGTAGTCCTCCCTTAAGTGGACAATTGACATTTAAGTACTTCAATAACTATTTTCTCTAAAAAAGAGAAATAGCCTTGCATGAAATCTTTAAGCTCTGACATAGAGGAGCTAAATTGCTAATATAAAAACTTGGATGATGATTTAGAAGCTTTGAAACGTAATTTGGACTCATTTCTACACGAAACCTGATTGTTGACAAAATTTAGTTGTCATATTTGAAAAATCATATTTACCTCATCTAAGATCATTTTTGGTTGAAATTTGAGCACTTACAAACCTTTGAGTCAGGAATACAACAAAATTGAGTTTGCATAAATTGGACTTCTATAGCTCCAGATATTGAATTTTGAATAGACAAAGGTCAATAGTGGCAAAATGTGAGATTTGACTTTAAAGGATGTGATTTCAATGATCTTTCTCTTTTTATTTTTCTTGCATTATATATCTAGAAAGGTATGGATGTTAGCTTTTTAGTGCCATTAGAATCACTTCATTTCGATCTCTAGAACTCACGCTCTGTACAAAACATCAACTAAACATCAAATCTACCAATTATCTCCAATTTACTCCTTTTTTGCATTTTTCATCCAAAAGTGCCTTCAAAACATAAAATAAAGAATATCAAGGTATTTTACATATAAAACATGGACCAAAATTAGGTTAATATGGGTGAAACTATCAAATAATATGATTACATCAGTTAACACTTAGAGATAGGCAAATAATTGAATTGATGTGCAATGGAACTTTTAAAGATAAAGACCCTGATGAAGCAATGGAGTACTTAGACTTGTTAGCTGAAAATGATAAAAATTGGGACACTATAGGTACTTATGAGGCACTAAGTAAAACTCAACCTCATACATCTAGCGGAGGTATGTACAACCTTAGGGAAGATCATGACCTGCAAGCCAAATTTACATCTTTAGCTAGAAAAGTCGAAGCACTAGAATTAAAAAAGAGTGGTCAATTAAAATCTGTTGAAAACATTGTGTGTCAAATATGTGAAAAAAAAGAACACTCAACCAACGATTGACCAACCTTGCCTTCTTTTAAATCTGTTGAAAACATTGTGTGTCAAATATGTGAAAAAAAATAAACACTCAACTAGTAACTGTTCAACCTTGCCCTCTTTTAAGGAATGTCTCCATGAACAAGCCCATGTTTTAAATAATTCCTAAGGAGCTAACCACAACCCATACTCACAAGTATACAATCCTGGTTGGAGAAATCACCTAAATTTTAGTTGGAAGAGTGATAATAATAATATACAAACTTCACAACCACCGTTTCAAGCACACCATGATTTCCAAAATTCTCATGGATATGCACCTCCTTATGCTCCACCTCCTACAAGAAATTTTGAGGAAACTTTGTATGCATTCAGTGAAAAGCAAGAGATAATCAATACCTCCTTATGTTTCACCTCCTAAAAGAAATCTTAAGGAAATATTGCACGCATTCATTGAAAAGCAAGAGATAACCAATACTTAACTTGCTCAAAACATGATAGATTTTAAAGATATTCTTGCAAAATTGACATCTGCTCTTAGTTTTTAAAAGAATGGTAAGTTTTCATATCAACCACAACAAAATCCCAAAGGACAATATAATGCAAATACAAGTAGTTCCAAAAACCAACACATGGATCAAGTCAAATCAGTCACTACTCTTCATAGTGGTAAGGTTAAGGAAGGGGTTGAATTTGAAAATTGCAAAAACGACTGATTCCCCGCCAGCACTTTCATTTCCTCATGCCATGACCAAACAAAGGAATGTCAATCATAACTTTAAAATCTTTGACACTTTCAAATAGGTAAGGATCAATATACCTTTGCTGGATGCTATTAAACAGGTTCTTCATATGCTAAATTTTTGAAAGATCTATGCACTATGAAGAGGAAACTGAATGTAAAAAAGAAAGCCTTTTTAGCCGAACAAGTAGGTATTATTCTTCAGAACAATAATGCTTTGAAATATAAAGACCCTGGTTGTCCTACAATTTCTTGCTTTATTGAAAAACATAAAATTGAAAGAGCCTTGATCTCGTGATGCGAACCTCGTGATCACATGGTCACGCAACCCACACACAAAGACACCAATTCCCGGAAAGCCAAGTAAATCAGGTTTGATAGAAGTGTGACACAAAGAAAACTTGTACCTAGGAACCAACACTATTGAAAACAGAAACCCCCACCCAATGAATATTGATTCGCGAACGAGAAGTATAAGGATGATGCCACGAAGACAGTTGTTCTTTGATAAATCATTTTTAGTTCTTTAGAGAACCAAGGAAGGGAGGTTATCCCACCAACACACACACAAAGTGCGGCAAACAAGATGTTTTATTAATCTAAATAGTCTTTTTCTTACATGTTTGGTTATACCTTTATTTATAGTGATTCTAGACTTAAAGAAACCCTAATGGACCCCCCTTAGGTGTACTTGTATGAAATCCATTTACAATTGACCCGAATAAGTAATAATAATCCAAAAACTAAGAAGAAAATTCTAAAAATACTAAAAATCTAAAAATACCATCCTAAATAAGCTAGAATCAGATTTGTCACCATTAAGAAGTCCCAAATAGACTAGGAAATCTGATTTGAAGGTACAATTTATTCTGAAGTCTTATTTTCTTTTGTAGCTAGGATGAATAAGGAATCCTTGTAAGAAAAGGATTCTGAAATAATTATGAATCCTTGCCATGCTTGGAAACTATGTTACAGCCCAATAACATCCTTGTAGAATTAGTATATTTCCAAAATAAGCTGTCACATCCTTTTAGGAAAAGAATCGTAGCCAAATAGAAAGTTCACAGGTCAAAAGGAAGTAAATAAAAAAATATATATAGCCTACGTTGACCCGTAATGAGATACCTTCCCAAACTCCAATTCACCTAAAAGTTTAACCCAAGTTAACATAATATGTCAAGAGACTCCACATAAAATGTTAGCTCGATCCAACGGTCGGATTGAGAATTATGATTATTGCCGTAAAACTGGATAGTTGCACATTTTACATCAAAATCCAAATTTGACCTTGCTTGGATTGTATCATCTTGGAGATAGTGTGAATTTACTTCCATATTCAGTTTTTCAAAGTCTCACTCTAGGTGAGTTAAAACCAACTTTTATAACTCTTTTACTTGTCGATAGATCTATAGAAGTACCTAGAGGAATAGTTAAAGATGTGTTATTACAAGTCGATAAATTCATTAATCTTGTGAATTTTATTGTCTTGGATACACAACCTGCTCAAGCATGTAATTCATTTCCTGTTATTTTAGGACGTCCATTTCTTGCAACTTCTAACGCATTGATTAATTGTAGGAATGGACTAATGAAGCTATCATTTAGAAACATGACATTAGAGATGAAGATTTTCAACATTTGCAAGCAACCTAGAGATGATAATGATTTACAAGGAGTAGATCATATTGACGAATTAGTTTATGACCAACTTGAATCTACTTTAAGTAAAAATGAGTTGGATGAATCTGAATATTTGTAAATGATTTATTTTAAGGAAGAAATCATAGATGAAAAACGCACTGAAAATATTGATGCGGATCTTTTATCAAAAGTGACAACAAATTCAACATATGACATCACACCAATCGATGATTACTTTCCTAATGAATCCTTACTTTTTCTTAGTCCAATGCCTTGGTATGATAAAAATATCAATTTTCTTACTTTAGGAGATTTGCCAGCTGATTGGAGTAATCAAGACAAAGAAAAGTTTTTGAACGAAGTGAAGAATTTTTATGGTGATGACCCTAACTTATTCAAATATTGTCCTGATCAAATATTTCAAAGATTCATTCCCGACAATGAGGTATAAACAAAGTGAAGAACTTTTATTTTGATGACCCTAACTTATTTAAATATTGTCCAAATCAAATATTTTGAAAGATTCATTCCTGACAATAAGGTAAGTAGTGTTATTAAACTTTGTCATTTTGAAGAATGTAGAAGTTATTTCTTGTTAAAAAAAACAACTACAAAAATCTTTCAAAATGGATTTTATTAGCCCACCATGTTTGAGGACACACATTCATTTTGCAAAACTTGTGAAAATTATCAAAAAGTTGATACTAGTCAAAAAGTTTTGTTTTATAATTCTCAACTCTACTCATTCCCTAAAGAGCTAAGATCATGATGGAGCAATCCTTATGGAGCCTTTGATATTAACAATTCAATGAATGACAATGTTTTTAAGGAAAATGGACATCATTTGAAAGCTTACTTTGATAATTTTCCTAATGAAAGTGAATCAACTAGTTTGAATGATCTTGTAGATAAAGGTTGATTATTTTTTTCTCATTTTTTTTATGTTTTTTTTAGTGTTTTTTGCTAGTTTCTATCACCCCGGTCAAATGGTAGACAATGGTACTTCATGACATAAGTCGGTTCTTTCAGTTTCCCATATTAACTGATATTTGTGTATATATTTATGCAATTTTATGAATCTATCTTCCAATTTTTATTTGAAAATGAACACTAATCTTTAAAAATTGAAAAATTATTTTCCCGCTCTGCCTTAGAATGCGATTACAGAAATTTACCATGGTAGATATGCAAGATTGATGTTGTTAATAAATCATGGAATTCCTGAAGATATTCGTTGGTTGATTGAAGCAAAGATCCGATTATCAGGTGAGTTCTCGAATTCCTTCATTTCACACATGCCTGGAACAGGTAAAAGAGCTTTTACAAAGAAACGTCATGCAAAACAACTAAAAGTCTATCATCGATGTGCCAGATGGAATTGTAATGCACAATGTCATTCTTTAGGACTAGTATCTATAAACCGTAAAGATAAAATACATGACATAACTAACGGATTGATGTCTTCTCCTAAGTGCAGGAGTGTCGAAGTAATAAATAACCCTGCAAGATGGGGGTCGAACCATAGGGAGGTTAATTATACAAATTATAAACAACAATAATAGTAATCACAATAATAACAATACTAATAGGAATAGTAGTAGTAGTAGTAGTAGTAAAGAAAGAGATGGAGAAGAAAAAGAAGATGAGAATTTTGAGATGAAATATTGAAGTAAGAATTAAACAATGATAATAACAAACATCAAGGTTAAGGTTCCATTAATGGTATATCAAACAATTGTATAAACTCTTATTATTCAATTGAAAACCATACACAAAAGAGGTTCCAATTAGATTATAGATTGTTAACATGATTACATTAGTCATCTTATTCAATTAATGCTAATACTTGTAAATTTCGTCAAGCATTCATGATTATAACTTATGTTAACAACAAATCAAGTTCCTTTCATAGCTCAGATGTTGGTTATACCATACAGTATGGGCTATGAAAGTGCCAAGCATTTGTTGTATCAAGTTTTATATAACATAAATCAAGATTAGTCATTTAACAAGTAAAGTATTAAAGAGTGAACAATATAACAAATATAAAACATGTTAGTATCAAACATTAAAGTCCATATTAAGTTTACACTATACTTATTCTTAAACCATTAGTGTACCCTTTTCACCTTGACATAATAAACCTAGCTAGACATAATTAAAGGAAGAAAAATAAATAAATAAAATAAGAACATAAATAAGATGAAAGTTAACTAAGTAAAGGAAAAGAAATGAAAGGCATAAACTTGATATTAATGAAAGCAAAGCATAAGTAATAAACACAAAGAGAGAAACCAAGAGCATGATCTTGATCTGGACCCCAAGATGCCTAAATACATGGCAAATGCCTCCTTTTATAGGCCAAAATTGGAAACTATTGATTTGATGACTAATTGGTGAGTAGGTAGCCAGCTCTTGACTTGGTGACAATCCTTATCTTCTTTTGTCTACCCAAAACATCATTGATAACGTCAAAATTAGAACCACTTGAAACCTGAAAGTTGTAGGAAATTGTCTCAGCTTTCTTGTGTAAAACATTCAGATCATTTTGACTTCAAGAACTCTAGATATGGCCAAACTACTGAACATTGTTCGGGCTGGAGGATAGATTCAGATTTCTTTGTTATTATTTGAACTTGAAAGTGGCCTTTTAAGATCTTGGGCTCCATATGAAAGTTGTAGACCTATGTCTTATCTTTCCATTCATATAAAGTAGACCTAAGTTTAAGATCTACAACTTTAGATGTGATCCAATTACTGAATGGTGTTCTGGTTTGGACTGCACCGACATCTCTTTTCTAAGTTTGGCCATCTCTTTGTCCTTTCTATTTCAGTTCTTAAATTCATCAATCAATCCTTTCATTTATGTGATAGGCCTATATTTAAAATGAACATTTACCATAAATTGAAGGTATCTTATATTATTAGATATATTATTATAAAACATGTTTTAGTTAAGGAATTATTGATACTTCAAGTGCAAAATGATGATATAAAACCTTGATAAAAATACACTTTTAAGTATCAATCACACCCCTCAACTAGCTTAGTACTAGTCCCTAGTAATAAAGTGTTAAAATAGAAAAATACTTTGCAAATTCCACAAAGCAAGGTAGTCATCATTTAACTTCCATTAACCTATCCAGATAAACAAACTCTCATTAAATTTATATACTTGCTCAATACCTCTTAACAAGATTTTCATAAACCTTTCTTTTGTGCTCAATATATCAACATATAATTATGGGGCTTTTCTTGAAAGAAAACAACATTTTTTTTTATAATGTTTAAGGTTAACTTCTTTGGTTTGGGATTATTATTTTTGTCTTTTTCTTAATATATATACATATAATTTAAAATAGCATGCATCTTTAACCCATGTAATGAGCTTTCAGCTAATGACTCCCAAACCAGTTGGTCTTAGAGCATTAGGTGTTAAGACACCCTTACAAGCTTAGTAACTCGGGTCGTAGATACTGATATGTAGATAATGCAATGTTTGATTCCCTTAAGCTTTTCTGCTTAACCCATGCAACAAGCATTAGGCCAATAGCTTCCAAGTGAGTTGATTTTAGGGTATTAGGTGTTAAAATACCCTTTCGAGCTTAATTGCTTAGGTTATGGAGGCTACGAAACCAAACTTATCTACATTTTTATTATTATTATTATTTCTTTTTTTTCTTTTTTCTTTAATTATATATTATCCCTTTCCATTAGTTGTTACCTTTAAAAAAACATAAATAATGTAATAATCCAATATGCAACCCATAATAATATGTTTAAAGTGTGTGTACGTAAATTAAGGTTTAAGAATACATGTTAAATAAGTATATGAGCAGAATTAATTGATAATAATGTGAGAGTTTGTAAATCTAAATATTTCAAGAAGTATTATGATAGACCTTCTTACGAATGATTACTAAGATGCTTCTCAAGAGTCATAAAATTTTTTTCTTACTCTTCCATCATAGTAACAATAATTTTGCACATGCTTTATGAAATAAAAAACACAGTTAGTTTTTGTTTTTAGCTACTACCCTCCCCCCCCAACTAAAACGAGACATTGTCCTTAATGTTTAAAGGTAGAAAAATAAAGTATAGAAGATATCACTTGAAATAATGAACACTGACAAACCTGAAACACACTAAAACAAATATAAAAAATAAAAAAAACACTATAATAAAACCAAAAGACACAAAGATTCACAAATAAAGGCTCAAATCCAATCTAAGCTTTTTATGGCTTTCCTTAGTTGACCAATTTATGCAACTCATAGAAGGATCAATTATAGGAATGAAAGATTGTAGTTGGTCATTGTTCAACAGTAATAGTAGAGATTATGATTTATCGTGTAGAAGATGTTAAAAATTCCTATTTCATAGCATGATCAAGAAAAGACAACAGCTTATCATAATAACCATTAACATTTAATAAACCTATAGGTTTATGGTGAATGTGTAGTTGGGCCTAAGAGAAAATATAAAAGATCTCTTCCAATGTGCCTGGACCACTTGGTAAGGCAATAAAGGCATCAACATGTTTAAACATTGCATTCATACTAGCAGACATTGTGGAGACCTAAAGTTCCTCTCCAATTATTTTTCCAATGATATCCCCTTGTGTTAAATCTTCGAGGACGACCCCTAAAACTTGACTACATCCTAAAAATACAAATATTGACACACCTCCCATTAACCCAAGACTGCCTCCCCCATACACTAAATGAATCTTTCTCTCAACTAGTACTTGACCAAGATGATTTGCTAATTCTAAAAACTCCTTTTCTTTCCCAGGACTAGATCCACCAAAAACACAAATATTTCTTATATGATGACTTGAGGAACTTGCCATTTCTACACACTTTTGTATTTGATGAATGTATGGGTTGAGTAGAAATGAAAGGAAGGAAGAGAGGATTTTATAGATGAGAAATTATAAAGGCAATCATACCACCTATATGCAAGCTAGCTAGAGTTTCACACACTCTCTCTCTCCCTATTTATTTATTTACTTTTGAAAAAGCATGTGTATGTACAGGTAGTTGTGATTGTAGCTCACATCTTCCCTTAGTTTTACATCCAAGAACGGCTTAAACGCCCTTTATAGGTTGGGGATAGGCTTCCCATCCTATTTTCTTAAAAACTGGTAAACAAGGTCTTTTTTAGTCAGATTTCCAAGACTAAGTCGATTATGTTCTTTATGAAATAGTGGCTATAAATCATGAATTGCACGATGCACATCTCCACTAGGATGCGTCTCAAGAGTCAATAAAAGATTATCTAAAGACTCCTTACTCAAGCCATCCTTAATGGATTGTATTTTATCTTTATGATTTATAGATACCTCTTAAAGAATGACATTGTGCATTATAAGTCCATCTAGCACATTGATGACAGACTTTTAGTTGTTTTGTGTGACATTTCTTTGGAAAAGTGCTTTTACGTATTCTAGGCATGTGTGATATGAAGGAATTAGAGGACTCATCTAATAATCATACCTTTGCTTCAATCAACCAGCGAATATCTTCAAAAATTCCATGATTCATTAACAATTTTAATCTTACACATCTACCATGGTAAATTTTTGTAATCAAATTCTAAGGTAGAGCGGGAAAATACTTTTTCAATTTTTCAAAATTAGTGTCCGTTTTCAAATGAGAATTGGAAGAGAGATTCAAAGAATTGCACAAATATATACACAGATATCAGTTATTGCGGGAACCTAAAAGAACCAACTTAAGTCACAGGGTACTGTTATCCGTCATTTGACTAGGATGAGAAAAACTAGCGAAAATCACTCAAAAAGAAACACAAAAATAATATGAGAAAAATATCAATCTATATATACAGGATCACCCAATTTAATAGAGTCATGTTCAACTGAAAAATTGTTAAAGTAAACTTTCAGACGATGTCCATTTACCTTGAAAACATTGTCATTATTTGGATTCTCAATGTCATAGGCCCCATAGGGATACACATGTTTCATAATAAAAGGACCGCTCCATCTTGATCTTAATTTTCTAGGAAATAAATGCAGTCAAGAATTATAAAGCAAGAATTTTTTACCAACATTGAATGTTTTTCTTAGTATTTTCTTGTCATGAAACTCTTAAATTTTTGCTTTATGAATTCTTAAATTTTCATATGCATCATTTCTTATTTCCTTAAGCTCATTTATTTGTAATTTTCGCAGTTGACTAGCATCATCCAGATTTGAATTGAAAGCTTTAATAGCCTAATAAGTTTAAAGCCCCATCCAGAATGACAAAATCTAATGACATAACTTACCTCATTGTTAGGAATGCATCTTTAAAATATTTGATCGAGACAATATTTGAATAAATAAGGGTCATCCCAATAAAAGTTCTTCACTTCGTTCAAGAACTTTCTTTTATCTTCGGTACTCCAATGAGTTGACAATTATCTTAAAACAACAAAATTCACAATATTAGCAAACCAAGGCATTGTAGAGACGGAGAGTAAAGATTCATCGAGAAAGTAGTCATCGATTGGTGTGATGTTAGTTTTCGAATCTATTGTCAATCTTGACAAGTGATCTGCAATAACATTTTTGCTGTCTTTTTTATCTTTGATTGTGATGTCAAATTCTTGAAGTAACAAAATCCACCACACCAATCTAGCCTTAGAATCTTTCTTAGAAAGAAGATATTTCAATGCTGCATGATCACTAAAAACAACAATAGGTGAGCCAACAAGATAAGACCTGAATTTTTCACATGCAAATACCACTGTAAGTAATTCTTTTTCAGTGGTAGTATAATTGATTTGAGCACTATTTAAAGTTTTACTTGCATATGAACCTTCTATAAAAACTAGCATGTCCTAGGAATGATCTAACATCTTTAATAGATATTGATGTTGGCAAGTTTACAATTAACTCGATTTTAGATTTGTCAACCTCAATTCCTTTTGATGAAACAATGTGACCAAGTACAATGCCATTTGTTAATAAAGTGATATTTTTCCCAATTCAGCATAAGATTCTTCTCTTCACACCTGGTCAAAACCTTTTCTAAGTTAATCAAACAATCATCAAATGAAACGCCAAAAACAGAAAAATCATCCATGAAAATCTCAAGAAAATGTTCAACCATATCACTAAATATACTAAGCATGCATCTTTGAAATGTGGCTGGTGCATTACATAATCCAAAAGGCATCCTTCGATATACAAAAGTACCAAATAGACATGTGAAAGTAGTCTTTTCTTGATTGAAATGTGGCTGGTGCATTATATAATCCAAAAGGCATCCTTCAATATGTAAAAGTACCAAATGAACATGTGAAAGTAGTCTTTTCTTGATCTTCCAATGCAATTTCAATTTGGTTTTAACTCGAATAGCCATTTAGGAAACAACAAAATTCATGACCTGCAACTCTTTCTAGGATTTGATACATGAAAGGTAAAGGAAAATGATCTTTTCTAATCATTGAATTAAGTTTCCTATAGTCAATGCACATGTGCCAACCAGTAACAGTTCTAGTGGGAATTAACTCATTGTTCTCATTTGTTATCATAGTGACTCCAGACTTCTTGGGTACAACTTGGGTAGGACTTACCCATTTGCTATCAGAAATATGATAAATGATTTCATTATCTAGAAGCTTAATAACTTTATTTTTCACTACTTCTTTCATATTAGGATTTAGCCTTTGTTGCATTTCTCTAAAGGGTTTAGCATTTTCCTCCAAATAAATTCTATGTGTACAAATCAAAGGACTAATTCCTTTTATATTAGTGATGATCCATCCTAATGCATTTTTGTGCATTTTTAGAGTTTGTAATAACTTACCTTCTTGATGTGCATTATATTTGGAAGAGATTATTACCGAAAAAGTTTTATTTTTTTCCAAAAATGAGTATTTGAGATTGGATGGCAATGACTTCAAATCAGGTTTTGGTGGTTGAACACTTGAAGGTATAAACTCTCCCAAAAATGAGTATTTGAGATTGGATGGCAATGACTTTAAATCAGGTTTGGGTGGTTGAATACTTGAAGGTATGAACTTAATTGATCATAGTGGCAATTCCTCAATTTGTAGCCTCCAATTAGTTGTCTTTGATTCTTCCTGAAAATAAATCATTTGCAAATTATCAAATTCATCAATCTCAATTTCACTGGAAATGGTTGGAAATTGATCATGAATTAATTTTTTAGTAAAGTCCACTTCCTGTAAATCATTATCATCTCCAAGTTGCTTGCAAATGTTGAAAATATTCATCTCCAATGTCATGTTTCCAAATGATAGCTTCATCAGTCCATTCCTACAATTAATCAATGCATTAGAAGTTGCAAGAAATGGACGTCCTAAAATAACAGGAAATGAATTACTTACTTCAACAGGTTGTGTGCCCAAGACAATAAAATCTCAAAGATAAATGAATTTATCAACTTGTACTAACACATCTTCAATTATTCCTCTAGGCACTTTTATAGATCTATCGGCAAGTAAAAGATTTATAGAAGTTGATTTTAACTCACCTAGATTGAGGCTCTAAAAAACTGAATATGGAAGTAAATTCACACTAGCACCGAGATCAAGTAACAAATAGACACTTGTAGAGGGAGTTCTATTTTATTGAAGTTTCAGTCTTCTTCTAGTTTTTCAGCCCAGATCTATCTCTTTTCCCTACCTTTTCTTTTCAAGCTAACATAAATAGGAGAAAATTATAGATTATCTAAAACTACTGCATCCCTTTCTTGGATTCCCCACTTGCAAAGCCACAAATAAATCTCTATAAAGAGAGCTCTGCCACATAGAAGTTTGATGTCTGCTCATGTTTTTTTTTCTCTTTTTTTTTCAAACCATCTTATGCTGTTGAACTAGAATTAAGTTCGCAGTGGAGGTAACTTCGAAGAAGACTAATGCACCATGCACAAAAGGCTAGCACATATTAGGTGTCATTGAAAAATGTAGAGTCTATGAACAATTAACAATGCAACTGAACAAGACCAAAGGTTGTCACTAGTTGATGATTGAAGGCATTGATGTTGTTGTTCATGACTGAAAAAAAAGAGGTGTAGCTTTAATTGACCATGGACAAATAGTGTGTTGTAACCAAATTTTGAATTCACTAATTTTTTTTTGAATGTTATTTTATCTTATTATTCATGACAAAAAAAAATATAATAAATAAAAACAAAATAAAAAAAAGAAAAAAAAAAGAGTTTACAATATATTTTCTCGAGTCAACCGTCATTTTTAGTTAAAAGCAAGTCCACCGGGTCAATACGGGTCCCACCATGTCGACTGGGATGAAAAATGAGTTTCGGCCTGTTTCGGGTCAAAACCGTCATTTTTGATCAAAACCTAGTCCACCGGGTCAATACGAGTCCCACCATGTCGACCAGGATGAAAAATGAGTTTCAGGCTGTTTCGGGTCAAAACCATCATTTTCGGTCAAAACCGAGTCCACCGGGTCAATACGGGTCCCACCATGTCGACCG
>NW_011502270.1:13842-14611 GCF_000495115.2 Populus euphratica
CGGTACACCGCGCCGCACCAGATCGTAGCCCATTCAATCCTGACCGTCGATCAACTTGGAGATCAAACGAATCACAGCCGCACGATCTGTTCATCCAAGATCCAGCGGTTCACAGCCTTCAGACGCATGAGTGCACCATACACTCTCCACACCAGCTCAAAACCCAGAGCTTCTCTCTCCTCTCGCCGGCAATTCTCTCTCTCTCCGCTGATCTCCCATTTCCGGCCGTCTCAAGCCGTGAAACCGCCACATAATTGTGCATCGCCTCCCCCTGAGCAAAACCCCGGCCGTTTCAAACTTTTTCACTGGCTAATTTGGCCGGAAAAAGGCCGCGACCGACATCAGCCAATCGACCTTCAAGTCGTCGATTCTCCCTCCTCAGCCATCAACGGCCAACGAGACCACCACCATCAGAATCCTCATCCTCAGATCTACCAGAATCGACCATCTTTTTGCTGGAATCGCACCGGAAAATTTCGCTGCCGTCAACAGTAACCGCGCGTGAGCCACACGCGCCGCCAGTGGCATTTTCGTAAATTTTTGATAAATCCGAGGGTATTTCAGTACTTTGCCTATACAGGGGTACTCAGGTAATTTTCTATGATATTTAATGGTATTTTTTGATATTTTTATATATAAATACTTATAAATTTTTGCATGTGAAAAAAACAAAAATAAACAAAAATAAATAACGACGCGGGTTCAACACCCATTTTATCATATCACTGTTTATAGGTCAAAAACCCAATTTTGAAGAATTGAGATATTG
>NW_011502270.1:14658-22415 GCF_000495115.2 Populus euphratica
ATTTGTCAATGATATCAAAATAATTTTTATTTTATAAAATAAATATTATTTGTCGACACGTCTCTTTTATTTACAGAAAAGGACCGATGTCAAAAAATTAAATACCAAATATGGATTATGTCCATTATTATTTATTTTGGTAAATCAGACGTAACTCTCCTTTTTAGGGATAAACGTCGACATTTTAGACAAAGTCTCCTAATTTTAGGGACTGATGTCATTTTTAACGTGTCTCCTATTTTATTTTTAATGCGTCTCCTATTTTCAGGGACCGACGTTAACCATGTTAAAAAATTTACAAATAAGCTCAAAATATAATAGTATTTGAATCAAATAAGAAAAACACACAAGTAAAGGTAACCTTTCTCTGAAAGGATGTTTTAAGGGTGGTGCCTACCTTCCCTTAATCATAACTAACCCAGTACCCGAATCTCTGGGACTAGTGTCTAATTTTGGATTTCTAGTTCCCTCAAATTACTAGATGGCGACTCCAATAAAATCTTTATTTCCCCCAATCAAATAAAAATAAATTATTCTTCTTTTTTTTAAAAAAACAAACAAAAAGAGAAGTGGAGCCGTCGCCCGACGTCGTGTATCGACAGACGATACGTTAAATGTCATGATCAAGCTACTTCAACTCAAGGTCGTGTAGCGACAGAATGGCGTCTCCATTAGGGATTTAGGGTTAAACCAACTGCTTGTGTTTGCTTTTCATATGATTTTTCTTATGTGCTATTTATTTTTGGCATTTATTTTATTTACATTATTTATTACTGTAATTCTTTTCAATTTTTCATATTGGCCACATGCATGCATGATATTTATTTGTGTATTCACACACTTCACGATGAACCCATAAAAGCTCTGGACCCGAGCTGTCCTTTTTAAGATTAGAAAAGAAAGATTCAAGTGGCAAGTGTGACTTATGTCCACTGATGCTCATTTGAACTTTCGCTTGGATTGTAACTCACCCTATGCAACGAGTATTGTGGAATTTTCTCCCATACTCATGTTGCATAAGGTTAAGAGGCCGGTTACTTCACAAGTAATTTGGGCAATTTAAGAACCAAATAATTTCTTTAAGGATAGAATAAACTAAGCCAAACCTTATGAGTTAAATCCTATCAAGTAGGATATAAGACACAAATAAATGTCAATGCATTAACATACATTTTCATATGCATTCCATATTCTCATTATATCTCCACCGATCCTTATAGGAAGTGTGAGATGAAAAAAAAAAAAAAACCAAATTTATTGAGGAATTTTTGACCAGATCAAAATTAAGGCAACAAATTTCTTCCCTCAATCAGTTCAAGTTCCTGTAGGTTTGGAGTCCTTAGTGAGAACTATTCTTAAGAGAATCTGATCTGGTCTATTCCTCATCATAAGTTAAAAGAAAGCCTGAAACAAATAACAAGCATGCATCATCCATATGGCATTTTGCATCCATTTGCACATTTCATTCATTTTTATTGCATTCATTCAGGCTGAAATATAGGTCCCCCAAAAGACCATAAAATTCATTACACTCGTCTACGAAGAAAGATAATGGAGAACGAAGAAAGAGCACATCTAGAGGCTCACTATCAAAGGGAGTTGGAGAGCATGAAAAATGATATCGCAAGACTTACAAGTCTACTCGAGCAGGCCCTGGCATCCAAGTCTGGAGAGGATACCTCTACTCAGCCAGCAGTTGCAACTCCATCTGCATCTACGCCAGTAGCTCCTTTCATATTCACTTCTCAAAATCTAGGAGCAAATCCTTCTTCATCTGAACAACAGTTCACTGCCAATGTTCCACCAGCACAAGTGCCGATCATAAACTTGACAACTGATGACTCACATAGGATGAGATACTCTAAACTTGTTGATTATGACAAATTGACCGCTCTAGAAGAAAGATTAAGAGTAGTCGAAGGGGCAGACTTATATGATCCTGTTCATGCTGCAGAGATGTGTTTAGTCCCGAATGTAGTTGTACCCAAAGAATTTAGGGTACCGGAATTTATCAAGTATACGGGAACTGAATGCCCACTCACTCATCTTAAATCTTATTGCAATAAGATGGCAGAAGTGGTGAATGATGAGAAACTTCTCATCCATTTCTTTCAAGACAGTCTTTCTGGATCAGCACTAAGCTGGTATACAAGGCTAGATAATACAAAGATCAGAAAGTGGAAAGATTTGGTCAAAGCTTTTATGGAGCAATACAAATTGAACATGGAGGTAGCCCCGGATAGGTCAAGCTTGTTAGTCATGGAGAAGGGCAACAAAGAGACTGTAAGAGAATACGCTTTGAGATGGAGTGAAAAAGCATCCCATGTGCAACCCTTTTTGTTAGAAAAAGAAATGGTCACTCTATTTACCAACACTTTTAAATCTCCTTACTTTGAACACCTAGTGGGTAGTTCAGCTCAGCATTTTTATGATGCTGTAACTATTGCTGAGAGGATAGAACAAGCAATAAGAATGGGGAGAATGTCAGAGCCTACTGAGAAGAAAGGTTTTATCGGGAAAAAGAAGGAGTCTGAGGTGAACAATGTGGAAGGAGGGGACAAGGGTAATAAGAAAAATTACCATCACTATAACTTCCAAATACCTACCCAACAAGTTGCAAATGTAAACTTCACTAAACCTGTCCCTACCAACCAACAAAGTCAACCAAATAACCAACAAAGTAACCAGATTGTTAATCCTCCAAGAAGGAATTTTCAAAGAACCCAAGAACGATTGCCACCATTACCACTTCCCTTGGGAGAAATGTATTCGAAGTTGTTGAGTATTGGGCAAGTGGCCCCTGTTCCCTTAACCCCACTACAACCGCCATACCCAAATTGGTATAAGCCTGATATGACATGTGAGTATCATGTTGGCATTGCTGGGCATAACATTGAAAGCTGCAATGCATTCAAAAACAAGCTTCTGCAATTGATAAAAGCTGGATGGATAACTTTCGAAGATGCACCGAATGTGAATTCCAACCCTTTACCCAATCATGCTACAAGTAGTGGAGGGGTGAACATGATGGAAGTCTTGGGACAAGAACCTATTGTCATGGATATCAACAATATAGAGGAAGGTGAAGAGAAAGGCTGGAACTATGATGATGAGCCAATAACAATAAAACAAGATGAACTGTTACCACAGTTAACTGTCCATGCTCTAGAAGAAGCTCCAACCAACGTCTTTGTGCAAAAGCTTTCAGTTGAAGAAGTATTCCAGAATTAGGAGATTGAAGAAGCCCCAATTGTTTTTAAGAAGTAATGATTAAGTGTCTACTTATATTTGCTTTTATGTGCTTTGCATTATACTTTGCTTTGTGTTTTTATACCTAGTTGGAAATCTTGGTTCAAGATGACAACATAAGGTCTTTTCATAATTGTTGAGCCAACTTTTAAAATAATATTGAGATCAAGCATTTTCATCAGTATTTGTTGAATTCCTTTTATTTTGTTCGGCTACAAGATATGCATTCACACTAAAAAACACCTTCCGCTTTCAGGAATTCTGAAAGTGAATCCTCCATAAATCCACAAACATATTGCATTGAAAATGAATGGCCAAACTTTGATAAGGATGAGATTGCAATGGATGAAGAGGAATGGGATGAAGAGTTTGCTAGACGGGTAGAACAGTCGGAGCATGCTTGGAAACCTGCGAAGGAAGAACTAGAGGTGATAAATGTAGGCACCGAGCAAGATAAAAGAGAGTTAAAGATTGGAACTCTGATCACTACAGAAGAAAGATGCAGTTTAACCTCATTACTACAAGAGTATATCGATGTGTTTGCCTGGTCTTATACAGATATGCCTGGTTTAGACATTGATATTGTAGTACACAGATTACCTTTGATAGAAGGATGTAAACCTGTTAAGCAGAAATTAAGAAGAACTCGCCCAGATATTGTGCTCAAAGTCAAGGCAGAGATAGAGAAGCAGTGGGATGCCGGTTTTCTAGAAGTTATTAAATACCCTCAATGGGTATCTAATATAGTGGTGGTACCAAAAAAAGATAACAAAATCAGAGTATGTGTAGATTTCAGGGATCTAAACAAAGCCAGTCCGAAGGATGATTTTCCTTTGCCTCACATAGATGTCTTGGTAGACAATGCTGCTAGGAGTTCAACTTACTCCTTTATGGATGGATTTTCCGGTTATAACCAGATTAAAATGGCTGAAGAAGATAAAGAGAAGACCACTTTTGTCACACCATGGGGAACATTCTGCTACAAAGTGATGCCATTCGGGTTGAAGAATGCTGGAGCCACGTATCAAAGGGCAATGGTGACACTTTTCCATGATATGATGCATAAAGAGATTGAAGTGTATGTGGATGATATGATTGCCAAGTCTAAGAATGAAGAAGATCATGTTCAGGTTCTAAGAAAATTATTTGAAAGACTAAGAAAGTATCAGTTGAAGCTGAATCCTTCAAAATGCTCGTTTGGGGTAAAGTCTGGAAAGTTGCTAGGATTTGTGATAAGCAATAAAGGAATAGAGGTCGATCCTGATAAAGTGAAAGCAATTCAGGCTATGACAGTTCCTAAGACTGAGAAAGAAGTAAGAGGTTTCTTAGGACGTTTGAATTACATTGCTCGATTCATATCTCAGTTAACAACAACATGTGAGCCAATTTTTCGATTACTTCGGAAAAAGAACCCTGGTATATGGGACAAAGATTGTCAAGAGGCTTTTGATAAAATAAAGCAATACTTACAGAATCCACCTTTACTCGTGCCCCCTGTGCCTGGAAGACCTTTGATCTTGTATTTGACAGTAACTGAGGTAGCAATGGGTTGTGTGTTGGGACAACATGATGAGTCTGGAAGAAAGGAGCAAGCTATCTATTATCTGAGTAAGAAGTTTACAGATTGTGAATCCAGATATACTGTGACTGAGAAGCTATGTTGTGCTCTTGTATGGAGTACGAAGCGTCTTCGACAATATATGTTGTATTATACCACCTGGTTGATCTCAAAAACGGATCCTCTTAAATACATCTTTGAGAAACCCTACTTGTCAAGCCGAATAGCAAGATGGCAAGTGATGTTGGCTGAGTATGACATTGTATACAAGACAAGAAAATCTGTAAAAGGAAGTGTAATTGCTGATCATCTAGCAGATAATGCTATCAATGATTATGAGCCTTTGAAATTTGACTTCCCGGATGAGGATGTGTTGATAGTAGAAGAGGACAAGGAAAAGAATGATTGGTGGATCATGTATTTTGATGGGGTAGTGAATGTTTCTGGTAATGGAGCAGGCGCTGTGATAATCTCACCTGATAAGAAGCAATATCCAGTCTCAGTCAAACTACAATTTGAATGCACTAACAATGCTGCTGAATATGAGGCTTGTATCCTTGGATTAGAAGCTGCTTTGGAGATGAAAATAAAGAAGCTTGATGTCTATGGGGATTCAATGTTAATAATCTGTCAAGTGAAAGGCGAATGGCAGACCAAGGAGGAAAAATTGATACCATATCAACAATATCTCTCGAAACTGACTGAGGGCTTTGATGAGATAGATTTTACCCATATGGGAAGAGACAAAAACCAGTTTGCTGATGCTTTGGCAACCTTAACTTCTATAGCCAAAACTGATTACGGAGTGAGAGTACAACCAATCTGCATTGAGATTAGAAATTTTCCAGCTCATTGTTGTTCAGTTGAAGGAGAAATAGATGGGAACCCATGGTTTTATGACATCAAGCAGTTTATCCAATATCAAGAGTATCCCTTGGGGGCATCCAAAGCAGATATGAAGACCTTGAGAAGGTTAGCTCTGGAATTTTACCTGGATGGAGAAATTCTATACAAAAGGTCATTCAATGGGACTTTACTGAGATGTCTAGATGAAATCGAAGCTAAGGTAGCATTGCAAGAAATTCATGAAGGAATTTGTGCAACTCATGCAAGTGGGCATATGATGGCTAGACAATTACAACGATCTGGGTATTTCTGGATGACCATGGAGAAAGATTGCATCAATTATGTCAGGAAATGTCATAAATGTCAAGTGTATAGTGATAAGATAAATGCACCTCCAGCTCCTCTATTTAATATGACATCACCATGGCCATTTGCAATGTGGGGAATAGATGTGATTGGGCCAATCAACCCAAAAGCCAGCAACAAGCATCAATTTATCTTAGTAGCCATTGATTACTTCACAAAGTGGGTGGAGGCCAGCTCTTATGCCCATGTAACTCAAAAGGTGGTAAAGAGTTTTATTGAGAAAGATTTGATATGTCGGTATGGTTCACCTGAGAAGATAGTGACCGACAATGCCCAGAATTTTAATGGAAAAATGATCACAGAATTGTGCATGAAGTGGAAAATTAAACATTCAAACTCATCTCCCTACAGACCAAAGATGAATGGTGCTGTCGAAGCTGCAAACAAGAATATCAAGAAGATTATCCAGAAGATGGTAGTCACTTACAAGAATTGGCATGAGATGCTTCCTTTTGCTCTACATGCATATCGCACAGCAGTAAGAACATCTACTGGAGCTACACCTTATTCACTAGTATTTGGGATGAAGGCGGTGATGCCTTTGGAAGTAGAAATTCCATCTTTGAGAGTACTAATAGAATCTGAACTAGAAGAAGCTGAATGGGCTAAAGTGAGATATGAGCAGCTAAACATGATAAGTGAGAAGAGGTCGGCTGCAGAAGCTGAATGGGTTAAAGTGAGATATGAGCAGCTAAACATGATAAGTGAGAAGAGGTTGGCTGCAATTTGTCATCACCAGCTATACCAAAGAAGGATGGCCAAAGCATACGACCGGAAAGTCCGACCAAGAGAATTCAAAGAAGGGGATCTTGTACTCAAAAAAATCTTACCACTACCAAGTGAAGACCGAAGCAAGTGGGCACCAAACTATGAAGGCCCATATGTAGTGAAGAAAGCTTTCTCCGGAGGGGCTATGTTGTTAACTAGGATGGATGGAGATGATTTACCTAGGCCCGTGAACTCTGATTCTGTGAAAAAGTATTATGTATGATGTATTTCATCCAATCAAAATTAAATGAAATGAAGTTTTGGCCAGGAAATTCTCTTTGCATATACCTCACCAAAAAGCCCATGCATGATCTCAATGGCTCAACAATCTGATCTTTCAAATGTTTTTTTTACAAGAGAACCCATTCTTCTTAAATGAGGTTTTAAAAGAATTGATTTTGTTTATGATTTCAATGAAATAAATCAATGATTTGTTTAGGATAATGTTCAAAGCAATTCTCTTAAAAGAGATGACCATACAAGTCAAAAACACGCAATTGGAACAACTATCACTTAAATTCTGTCCTGGACTTACATTTTATCAGCATGAATAATGGTTGGTAGTACATTAGCTTGTCATGGACTTGCAAAACATGGTATCTTATAAATCCAAAACATTACGCTGGATGTGGACAAAGTTTATTGGTTTTAACCGATCCTACTTGAAATGAAGAAAGGCCATCTTTGATATTCCTTTCACTTTCTTTTAAAATTATCCTTTGCAGTCCCAATTTGAGCCAAGTCTATTTAAAGTTTTTTTTATAAGAACCTTAACTAAGATCACACCCTACACTGGGGGCAAAATGAAAGAAATGATCATGGAAATCATCTTGAAGACATATGAGCTTATGAAGTCTGACAACAAGGAATTCAAACAAAAAAATTCCAAATAATGAGAGAATTCCCAACAAATAGAAAAAAATTCCTAATTTGGAATATTTAGTATCATTTTGTTGTCAAGATAAAAAAA
>NW_011502270.1:22468-23023 GCF_000495115.2 Populus euphratica
AAAAAAAGAGATGAAGATAAGATAACAGTGATCTATAGTTTTCAAACCCTTAAACACTTTCTTTGAGCTTATGAAATCCTCTTTCTTTTACAGCCTTGAGCCATAAATACATTACATGCCTTTAAAGTCCTTTCTAATCAAGGAAGCAACCTGAATTAATAAACAGCGTTCCCAAAATATAAGAGACTTTTTCATAAAGAGTCATGATGTAGCAAATAATTACTCATTATTATTCATGCTGATAAAAGGACTGTTTCTAAAAATAAAGGGCAATTGTTCCTTTTCCCTCAAAATACATTCAAGATTGCTTGAACACATTGAAAACCAAAGCAGAAGGTCATCTCATCACTTACCTTTATCTGAGATTACTTTTACTAAGAGATTTAATACAAATCCTTAGAGTTGCTTGAACATTGTTATAAACAGACATTGAGAGTTTCAGTTTTCAAAAACAAAAGAGATCTTTTGAAAAATCATTTTTGAAAAAATGGTTTTCTATGTGAAGAAGAAAGATATATGACACACCAAGAGTCAGTGTTAGAAAATCAGAGATTC
>NW_011499989.1:0-48916 GCF_000495115.2 Populus euphratica
GTTCGAGATGATCAGATAGAATTATATCTTTTGTTGTCACCTTTTAAAGTTCAATCTATTAAAAATTTCAAGTTTCTCACCATACACCATAAAACATGATGGTGGAATCCTCACTGCTAAATTAGTACTTGCTAAAGTATTATTGGTTGGTTCAACCAAATCTTAAGTAAAAAAAAACGTAGAAGACATAATATAATAAATAAACAATAATAGGTAATAAGAGATATAAATAAATAGTTAGACTCCACAATAAGCAAGTTATAAAATAATAATAATAAATCAACTTTTTCAATCAAAATATTTAAAATATGCAAAATAAAATCAATAGTCATTCCATTTACAAATTGTACTATATACAAAGATAGTATTGTAAAAATAATACTTTCACCAAATAAGTCTTCAAAAAAGATTGAAGATATCACAAATAGTTCCATTTAAAACTCAATTTTTTTAAACAAAACTTCATAAACCATATCCATTCACCACATTAACCTTTTATATATGTGAACGAAACTGACCAAATAAATGTGATATTAATCTTAGAGGGTATAAGTAAGATAACATAGATCATCATAGTATAAACTTGATATCAATGTTATAGGGTATAAACAAGATAGCATAGACTATCATAAAAAAAATCAATGATTTATTTATTGAAAAATATAAATAAAAAAGATATATGACATGCATGGAACCATTCAAATTGCATTAAAAACAATTTTAGAAGATAAACTATAGCATAAAAAGAAAGATATATAGAAACCTTTTAAAATTAAATAAAAATAAAAAATCAAAAGGTTATAGATTAAAGAATATAGAATTAAAATTAAATATATATGTGAATATATAACAACTAAAAACAAAGTTAAATAAAAACCTAAATTTTAAAAATACTAAAAATCTCTTTCACAATTAATTTATATTATTATTCTTATTTTAATTATTATTTTTCTCACAAGATAAACTAAATGAAGGCTAAAAAAGATCAATATGAAGTCTTAAGATTATTGTAACTCAAAGTTTGTAAATATATATTAAACTAATGAGAAAGATATTTAGTTTATCATCACAAAAGCATTCTAAAATTAAAAAAAAAAAAAAAAAGCCCAACAAAAACCTTGAATTTATACATGTTTAAAAATATAAGCATGTAAAAAACATAACTAATGGCAAACATGTTTTCAACACAAAAGAAAATAATAGAATTCTACCTTGCATGCTAAGTATATAATCAAACTTGCAATTAATTTTAATTTAAAGTATTAGCATGCAGACTAGTAATAAAAAATATCTATGTCTAAATTAAAATAAAAAATGATATTTATTTGTTGAAATACTTTAAAGTAATAAAACTTTTTTTGTTGTTAATGATGAATCATTTGTTCTTAAAGCTTTATTACTCATCACTTATGCAACTAGAATATTTGTAATATGCCTCCCAAGATTCTAACACCACTACTTTGATTTAGATATATTTTTAAATAAGATTTTTAAATTAAAAATTATATTACTTATTTTTTTCTCAACAAAATGAACCTCAATTCTAGATTTGAAAGAAAAACCAAATCATAAAAAGAAGAAGATAAACACTAAAAATGTAGATGAATAATATAAAAAAATAGAAAAATTCAAGTTGAAAACTCTTCCTTCACCATCTTTTTCTAGGGTATTTTGAAAGTTAAAAAGTTGAAGAATTAATTCTTACCATTATCAACTTTTAATTAACCATTATAAATCAAGAATTAAATATATATATAAAAAAAACAAGGTTTTTTCAGGTAAAACAATCAATTCTTTTGTGAGATTAATTTCTTATTCATTTATAATTTATTCAAATTATGTTAACTAAAAAAACTTTCCAACATTTATCAATTCATATATTTCACAATTTATTATATAAAGCATATATAATATTTTTTATTGCTTAATTAAAAAAAATATGATATATCAAACCATATCCATAGCATAATTACTTTGTTTTTTTTTTTTACGTTAGAAATTAACTTAAAAATCTTACATGCTGCACGCAGATCACTCCCAGTTAATTAACATTAACTACTTTTTCACACTTAATCCATTCATTTTTTTAATTTATTTTATTTAGTGAAAATATCATCTTTGCGTTTTAATATGAAGCGCTGATTTTAAAGCGTAAGTTGTAGGATACAGGTCGTCTGATACCAATTTTACCTAAAATTGTAGTTGCCAAGAAGCGTTAATCGCAAAGCTAGTCTTCTCTATTTTACAATAAGCCCTCGATTTTTGCCTCCAAAAGCCTACATTGTAGGATGCAGGTCGTCTGCAGCCTTCCATGTTTCAGGCTATCTAAAGACACATTGCATGAGCCGATATTTTTTTTATTAAAATAATTTTTTTATTTTTAAAAATATTTTTAATACCAAAATATTAAATAATTTAAAAATATAAATAATTATTAATTTAAAAAAATTAAAAAATTATAAAAATACTTTTAAAATACTGGAAAAAAAAAAACCAAACAAGTTACACGTAAAATGAAACCGAAGCGAATGCTATCATGTACAAATCCAAGGCAACTCAGCCAATTCACCAAAATTAACCTACTACTATGCAGTAACCAGTATAGTTCTGAAAATGCCAGTTTCATGTCCAGCTTCACACCGCTGGCTGTTACCATGGCAATCCTACTTCCATTCTCGTTACTCAGACTCAAAGGAGTCTTTGATATAAGATCGATAAGTATGAGAAGATTATGACTCCAGGACAGTGTTTTTAAACCCGGCATGGTGGTCAACCTGATCCCAGATTTAGATTATGAGTTTTTTCCGAGTCATCTAAATTAATTTAGTTTTTTTTATAAATCAAAATGATATTGTTTTAATTATATATTAAAAAAAATTGATGAAGGTTATGTATTCCAGCTTATCGCTCAAGTGAGAAATCCTATGTAGATAATAAGCATCCAGCATGTATTTAGGAATGGACCAAAGTGCACCAAGCCACAGCCTTACCCATTTCAGCAGCTCTCAGGATAACATCTTCAACACCTCTTGCCTCCTCAGGCTTCACCAAAGCAATTCTGGCAACTGCACAAACAGCATGAAAGCAGAGTAAGGCAATTGATCCCCAAAATTTGACAGGACAAACTGAAAGATCAAATCAACAGACACATAAACTTGTGCACTAGGTGAAATAGTTAGATTATACTGCTGAGTTGCAAGGAGGATTATAGCTACGAGTAGCTTCTGGATCTCTTTACTTTTTCTCGTCGTACAAACTGGCTTGACGATGGTACTGTATATTTATTCTTGCATGCCAACTTGCAGATTTCATATGGAATTGGTTGATTTGCCAAAAGTCATGTAATCTGAGCTTAATTTTGCAAAAGTACTTAGAATTCTCTGTCCAAAAGTGGGTTCACAGAGATCCATTTGGCATATCAAGCATCTGTTTGTATACGCTGGTGTATGTTATCATCTATACCTCGAAAATCATTCTGCTATGATCCTCTAATAGGCCTATCCATGTATCCAGTGACCATTTCTGTCACATGCATGGTATCAGTAACATAAGATGAATGTCTTTTAATTAAATTTAGATAAAAGTTTATTATTCAGATCTGGAGATCGTCTGCATTGTCAAAACAGCAGTTGAAAAATCTCCCTGGTGAATTTCTACTTTCTGAATCTAAATGAACAACATATGAGCTGAATCACTCTACAATCACCAAGGAAATTACAAACATCCTAATAAAACCCCAATAAACGAGACTGATACATTCATTTTTAACAATTCTTAGATACATTATTATAACATGTCTGCAACTGATAAAAGGAAGGAAAAATGGAAACTTCATATAGGCCAAAAACTAATAGAAATAAAGAGCCACAGGGATTCAAGAGTGCTCATGTTGACAATGTATAGTAATCAAGATATTGGTGACTTGGTAGTCTCTACCTTGACAAAAATGTGAACGCAGCTACAGAGAAGATTTGAGAAACTACAAACCCTAAGGAAGTCTACAGAAAGAGCTTGAAAAGAAATTCCCGAAGTTCCTAGTAAAAGACACTATTCCTCGTCTTCTGTGAATCTAAATTCTCTATCCATGAATTCACTAGCAAGCTCCATTAATTTTATGCAAAATTTCAATAAAAGACATGTTGTTCTATGATACCATGTTACATTATTGCATCATAAACAGAGTTCCAAATCAAAAATCAAATTAACTACCAATTCATTAATGAAACATAAGCCGGGTGGTAATTCGATGCTTTCTGGGAAGGGAAATATGTAACAAGATTTTCAAGAGAATGCATGCACAATTGAAAGATAAATAATGATCTTATTAAAGAACTTCTATAGATGATCTCAGATGTGAACTTAATTCTTTCTCGTGCTTCAGAAGACAAAATCCAACTAAGCATCATTTGCCTTCGCTCCTCAGCATCTCTGCATCAAACACATTATTAGTCCTCTAATCCAGCTTCAGAATACTGTATCATAATAATATTCGCAAGTCATAACACAAAAATCCCATAATCTGTTTGGAATGAACCTTAACTTCTGGCTTTCTATTAATTTCTTTAAAAACAACAACCCATAAATAGCCCTGCTTTCAAACATCTGAAAAGATTTTGCGATTCCTTTACTCGGAAACTGGAAAACACCATCTCAAAAAAAATAATATCTCGTGCATAAAGTTTATGCTCTCATTTTGAAAGCAAGTTTCCAGAAACCAAAACAGGCCCTTAAAAAGTATCGAGTACTAATGCAAAAGTAGAATTTCAGAAACCAACCTCTTTGTGTCCTCCCGGGCCTTCTGCTATTCAGAATTTTGCTGATTTCCATGTTTAATTAGCAGTAAACTTTCTGTTAGAAAATTCAACTGGTGATGTACTGATATTTGCTCATAGAAGACTAAGTATATTGACACAATATTTAATGTGGTTCAGCAAATCGCCTATATCCACGGGAAAGTCAATATTATTAGAGATAAAGAAAGAACACAAAACAAATACATGGAGGAGAAGGATTACACCCACTCACACTCAACTTCCAGCTCACTGCTGCAATAGCAGCAGGGCTGTTACCCTTGGCAGCTCTCTTTTTCTCTCTTCACTCTTCTCTTCACTCTTAACATTCTCTCTCTCTCTCATTTTGCTCTCAAGCAATACCTCTATTTATAGGCATCAATGATAAGACAAGATCCACAAATCATGGCATGATTTGTGGCACTCATGTGGCAACATATGGGTTGCACTATTTTTGTCAATGGTGGTGCAACTACCATTGTAGCCTTTTGACAATAATAACCCTACTTCCTAGGGTAGGTTGCAAAATATCTTGCCCATTAATAGCATATCCTAACAATCACCCCCTTTGACATTTATATGGGCAATTGTTCTCTTTTTTCTTTAGTACAAGCTTGCATCCTGCAACTCTTCCAAACTTACTATTCTGAAAGCATCTGTGGCCAAGTTTACAGGTACTCGCCAAACCTTTCAATCATCAGAGTTACCAAAGCACACTCTTGCTCACACCAAAGGTTCTCTTCAACCAGATGATCTCCACATCACATCTAAAAAGTGTTAACGCTTGTCTCTGGAATACAACATTCCCCTTCAAGCGTATCAACCATACTCGGTCTGGAATGATTTATCAAGCCTCACACCAAGGCTTACAACACACACTCAAACAGAAATTTCTATTTCCAAGTGCGATAGTCATTATTTAAGCATCTCAATATGATCACAAGCTCACCACTCTTACAAGAGTCTACTCATCTAGGATTTGCGTCCACCCTCTGTTCCACCCTAGGAACCATGCCTTACTTCTTCGTAAGTCTCCCGCTCTTAGTCTCAAGACTCCAGGTAGCTCTCCACCTTTAATTATAGGGGCATCCCATTAAAGGTTGATCCATATCTGTCTTCATACTCTAAGTATTACAATGCCATTACTGAGCTCACCACCTGACAAGAGTCAACTTATTCCAGGAACCTGCGCATACCCTCTGCTCCTACATAGCAGTCACATCTTAATGCTCCACAAGTCATCTACTTATTGTCCAAGAAAAATATCTTCTAACTCATTGATCTTTAGCATAAGGGCAATATTCATGAAAGTCAATTTGTCATTTGTCTCCATACTCATCATAGCCACTTCAATAGCTATCCATATTGTTCACTCATATCTAGCCATCACATCGGCTCTGGGCGTTCTGAACTAGGGCTTCTATAATAGCCCTCACACCTTCTTCTGAGGTGTCTTCGCTCGGCATCATGCGGCGGTCTGATCTTGGACTCATCTCATGGCCCTCACATCTTCTTTTTAAGATGTCTTCGTCTTTTATAGGCGGTCACATCCTCCTTCGGCTGAGACGCTTCAAAGTGGCTCCAAAAATTCTCTACCACCATATGGACTATAGGAGAGATCATTGTCACTAATCACATAGAAAAAGAGAGTTACAGTAGACTCCTCGCAATCATCGATCTCGATTTCTATATTTAGAGCTTTTATACCTTTCTACTTGACAGCTCCACCCATACCAACTTTCTTTTGGTGTCTTTTCCTTTCATCATAGGTACTTATGTAACAGTTTATCTTTCCATCCTTGCATTCATTGGAAAGGTCCTCGCATGTTGTCTTCATCAAAAGCACAAAAGACTTCCTGTTGTACAACCTTCACACAGTCTCTACTCTGAGCTTCGTCTGGGAACTCTTCTTCTCCTTGCACCTGTTGTCTCATTATAGTACCTCGTTGGATCCGCCGGGTACTTCTGCACAATCTACGTGTGCCCTCGTGCAATTTTTGTTCTCCAGATTCTCTTTATTCATTGCTTATGTTTGACAGCAGCTCATCCTATCACAACACCTATCCAAGTCAAAATAAAGTGTCAATCTTTATCTCCTTGTTGTATTTCTCTACCATTATCAAGGTCTTCATCAATTCTCCCCTCGAGAAATCACAGTCACCGAATCTAACTTTTTAGAGAAATCACTACTCAATTAGATCCTTGAACATATGAAACCTAATTGTTCCCTTGTACCATCATATTGCTAGTCTTCAACCATTTCATTACAAACTGTTATATATACGAAAATAGTACCATATAGATAATCCTTCCACTAAGCAAGTTCCTAGGAAAGATTGGAGGGGTCATACTGGTCCCGTTTAAAACCCAATATCCTAGCCAAAACTTCTTAGGCTATATCTATCCATCGTACTGTCTTTTTATATATACAACCATTTGCTAACTTTGTTACGGCTTTCCTTTACAAGTGATCTAGAATATTCTGGTTTAATACATGATTTCTCAACATCTGGCAAGACTACCAGTGCTTAGATTCGTCAAGATTGGTCTTCAGTACTCTCCACCTTAAATTGTACACATGATCGGGTGTTTAAAGTGTCTCAATTTTGCCTTCCCTCAAGGCAATTAAAATTTCCCCACATAATAGTTCAACATATGTAATTGGGCAAACATGTGTGATTTCTTCTTCTTCATCTCCATCGACCACCATGATGACCTTCAGATGCCTCCTGATCGGGCAATCTCTCTTTAATAATTCATCACTGTCATTTTTTATCTCAATCTCAATTATCGGACCATACCATTGAATTCAGAACGATCAAATTAGTTGGAAACAAGTCTGAAGTCGTCCAAATCACACTTCAGACAGCTAAGATTTGATCAAAACAATTCTAGCCTCATTAGTGGTCCAGATTCAATCTCAGATCCAGTTTCACGTATAATTAGATACACTGGATCCTTTCTCTCGGCTCACGGCTCGGCTCATTCTCAGCTCACAGCTGTTGATGTAACATATAGGTCCCACAGTGCTGACTAGTTGCTAACATAGCATGCCACCTGTGCATGCTGACACAATGGTGATGTCATGATGATGTCATCATCATTCGGATCTAGCACGTGGGTCGAGTCGTTTGGTATTCAGGTCAGGTCAACTCATTCGAACGAAGAAGACGCATGTGACGCGTAGCGCGCGTCTGCGAGTGTGGCCAACCACCCCGCTGGCGCGTGAGGACATTTCCGACGTCCAATTTCGACGCGGTTTTCAATAGTGGCTTCGTCTCTTCCTCCTCTACACAGTGGTATGGTCAAAACATAATTTTGGCAACTTCTATTTCTAAGCAAAATTGACACGACTAAAAGATTGATGTCTTCTCCCAAGTGCAGGAGTGTCGAAGTAATAAATAACCCGGCAAGACCGGGGTCGAACCACAAGGAGGTTAAGTGTATAAATTATAGATGACAACAACAACAACAACAACAACAAATCGATATTATTAGAGATATAGAAAGAACACAGAACAAATACAGGGAGGAGAGGGATTACACCCACTCACACTCAACTCCCAGCTTACTGCTGCAATGGCAACAGAGCTGCTGCCCTTGGTAGCTTTCTTTCTCTCTTCACTCTTAACACTTTTTCTCTCTCATTTTGCTCTCAAACAATACATTTATTTATAAACATCAATGGTAAGACAAGATCCACAAATCATGACATGATTTGTGGCACTCATGGTGGCAACACATGAGTTGCACCATTTTTGTCAATGGTGGTGCAACCACCATTGTAGCTTTTTGATAATGGTAACCCTATTTTCTAGGTGCAACTATCATTAATAACAAATCCTAATACTTTCAACAATGCAATCATCATAAAAGCAAATAATCTTTTTAAATGCCAAAAATACTTTATGCATACAAATTAAAAGAAAACTAAGGTAATAACAATGATAATAAAAAGTCACGATTACCATTCTTCGTTGAGCCATAAGCTCGCGCATTCTTCTTTGTCTAATTGCTTCTAACTTAGGATCAGCCTATACTTAACAACAACAAGAAGAAGACTTGAGCAGGAAAAAAAAAAAAAAAGGTCCTTTGATTTTTGGCAACTAAAAAGGACCCCAACTTTGAAGTGTATTTGGCCTAAATAATGGAACCCCACATGAGATCAGTTCATATATTACCTCCTTGTATGAAAATTACGCGTTCATAATCTAAATTGAGTATCTAAGAATTAAGCCAACAGAAAAATAAAACCGAAAACATTAGAGGGAAATTAAAGGAGACAATGAAATAGCAAAACAAAAGCATTTGAAGCATGCCATTGATTGATTGGAGTGATGCAGAAAGTTGGATTATTGCTGAAGATTGTAAATCTGTCTCGGCTTGTAATGCTTTTCTTTGCTCCTCCTGCAAAGAGAATTTTTATAATTATGGGCGAGTGCTTTCTCCAAGTCCTTACTAGTGTTTTATTGGTATAAAAAATATTTATTATATTTATTTATAATTTATTACTAAATTTAATATTTAATAAATGAATACACAGTGATAATAAAGTTTATGAAAAAAATTTATATAAGAAATTATAAAATTATTATAATTATAAGATTTTTATTGTTTTAAAATATTGTTGTTAAATGTTTTTGGTTAATATTTTATTAAAATTGAATATTAATTAGAGTTGTTAAGATCAGTGTGCGTGTGTGTATTATAAAATGAAATTATTGTTTTTATAAATTAAGATACGAGAAATATTAGTAACTAATATGCAAACGTTTATCAAAAGATATATATACTGAACCGATATGTAAGATAACTTCATATAAAAAAATTATTTATATTTATAAAAAAAATTCATGTGATAGTTGTGTAAATGATTTTTAGACTTGGGATCACCATATTATCTTATATAAAGAGTTTTATGCTTTGATTATGACTATACATTATTTTAATCAATGATAACAAATGAACAGATATTAGATATAATATAAATTATATAAAAGTATTTAAGTAATGAAGACAAGATTCATCACTTAGATGAATTAAAATATATATTTAATTTATTTTTAAATAATATTGATTGTAAAAGCATTGACTAAATGAAAAAAGATTTGAAAGGAGATTCAAATTTTATTTAGATAATGAAAAAATCATTGACTAAATGAAAAAAGATTTGATAGGAGATTCAAATTTTATTTAGATAATGAATAATTGTAGTGTTGAGAACAAAAAAAAAAACAAAAGAGACATACTTAATAGTGTAATGTCTAAATTAGAATATTTTTAATGAAGAAATAATAATTATACTAACAAACTAATCATTAAAAAGTTAAGACCAACAATTTATAATTTTTTTAAATATTTGACTTATTATAATAAGATTTTTTTAATATAAATTAATTAATTATTTAATTAATAATAAATTAAATTATTTTATAATTTACACACATAAATATCACGGGTTAAAAATCAATAATAATAGTAATTTAAATATACCTTATTATAAATAATTTTTTTAAAAAAAAAATATACAAGTTCTTGGAATTCCACCTTCAATAAACCAAGAAAGAAAGGTTACTTCATGAATTCCACGGTGATGTAGATTCAAATTTTGTATAGTGATGTTCTTTAAATGTCATGTGAAGTATCATGACTTCAACAAGGAGCTTAAACAAACGGAGTGGAACTCATCGTCATCTTCAAAAGCTAGCAAGCTCCATCCGAAAACAAACAAAAGAAGAATCAAAACATATTTGACTCTCAAAACCCTCTTCAAGAAGACCATCCCTCTTGAAGACCATCTCACTAATCGTTAGCTGCTCGAAACTTCCCTTACTTCTTTTCAATGTTTCATCTACTTGTATATTACTTTTCCTCACTTTTTCTTGCTTTTATTAATCCATTTTCTTAGTGATTTTATGGATAAATACATAAGGGGTTCAGAATTACTAATATTCTGTTTGTTATATTCTTCTCTTGCTGGGGATTTAGCAGCCGATGGATTGAAGTTCTATGGTGTTCTTGAGGGAAAGAGTGCTGTAGCAGAAAAGGACAGTTCAAGTCTAATTGTGGCAGACTGGACTAATCTGTTTCTGTCTCTCTCTCGTTGAAACTTATGTTTTCTCCTGCATTTTTCTTTGCTGGTGTCTTGCTATTGTTGGGGTTTCAGTAAACTATGTGTTGAGTTTTATATACAAGTTTGAGGGTTATTCTTATAATAGTATTTTTAATTACTGTTATTTGTATGATTTGAATTCAAATCAATAACCTTAAAAGAAATTGATTTTATTCTTAGAATTGAATTCAATATCTAGGATTAAAAAAAAAAAAAACAGCATGTAAAGCTTAATAGTCATAGATTAATAAATCTTATTCTATTTTGCTAAATCAAGCTATGGGATGATTCTTTCTTTATGTTACGAGAATTTTATATCAAGTAAGTTAAAATAAATTATTAAATTAAATCTCAAATAAAATTAAAATGAAAAGATCAAATAAAAAAATCTAATAATTAAACAAATTAAAAAAATTATAAAATACTATTATAATCTATATCAGATTATATCTTACTTTTCCATATAATCAAGAACAATTTTAAAAAAAAAATTGAATTTAGTATTTTAAAGGATTCTTTCTTATTTCTTTAACTCATGTTTTTCAAATTGTTATAAAAATTATTATTGTGTTTAGCAACATGGTACAAAGTGATTTTATAAAAATATTATTTAATTAAAAATTTATTAAAATAATTTTTTATGTTTTTATTTTAATATTAACATATGAGAATCATAAATATATATATATATATATATATATTAAATTAATAATTTAAAATATATTGAAAAGCAGGTTAAAATTCACATGTATTGATGATGCTTGGACATGTTATCCCTTTAAAGATGTGTTTAGTATTTTTTATATTATTTTAATGTATTAATATTAAAAATAATTTTTTAAAAAAATTATTATTTTAATATATTTTAAAATAAAAAATACTTTAAAAATTATATTTTTAAATGCACCTAAAATATTTTTCAGGATATATAAAAATGCTTAGACATATAAAAAAATTAAAAATAGTTCCCTCACGGGAAAAAGCAAAAGCATCCCTCCAATTTTCCTTCAGTCCCCAACTATTTTCAGGACACAAGAATATGCAGATTCTCATTAGGGCCCACAGATCTGATCATCACAAGCCAAACACATCCTTGCTTATCTCCCACCCATCACACGCAAGCAATAGATCATCTCTACTTGTTGCCACTTGGCTTGCTGGTCAGTAACTCAGTCAACGACTTTAACTTCAGCAGCAAAGTGCGACCAAGAACACACAAAGGCATAGGAGCAGCTAGGCAGGATCATGGGTTTCACCATGGGCTTGAACTTAGTACTTGTCCTAGCCATGGTGGCCACCAACATCCTTTCCCTCTACCATCTTTCCTCCACCGTTCAATCTCCCAAGCCCCCATCTCAACAACCAGTACCTGACCACCTTCTCCACCAACTCAACACCATACGCACCACCATCAGCCACCTCACGCGCCACCAGCCACCTTCCACTACCCCATCTCCCACCACTACCAAACCCTCCATCCCTCAAGATCTCCTCCTTTATTCACACCTCTCACCTATAGCTTCTTCTTGCCATAACCACCCTGATCTTCTACACAAGTACATGGCCTACACTCCTTATTCTCTTTGCCCTCTTGACTCTGATCTTCTCGGTGAGTCCTTAATCCTCCATGGCTGCCACCCTCTCCCTCGCCGTCGATGCTTCTCCAAAACCCCACCAAAACCACCGTCTTCTCTACCTCATAACCCTTTCCCTTCTTCTTTTCTCGACTCCAATGTCATATGGAACAAGTATCCTACTTGCAGGTCATTTTCTTGCCTAGCTAAGCAAAACCCAAGTCTTGGTTTTGATCTAAATAATGAGATCTCCAAGTTCATGACCTATAAGACTGAGTTGGATCTCCCAATCCCGCAGTTGCTACAAGTAGCAAAATCAGCCAATTCTGTTATTAGACTTGGTATTGATATTGGTGGTGCTACTGGTACTTTTGCAGCTAGAATGAAGCAGTACAATGTGACTGTTGTCACTACAACAATGAATTTCAATGTGCCCAATAATGAAGTGGTGGCAATGAGAGGCTTAGTGCCACTTCATGTGCCATTGCAGCACAGGTTGCCAGTTTTTGATGGAGTGGTGGATCTGGTCAGATGTGGACGCGCAGTGAATAGGTGGATGCCTTTGACAATAATGGAGTTTTTGTTCTACGATGTTGATAGAGTGTTGAGGGGTGGTGGCTACTTGTGGTTTGATCACTTCTTTAGCAAACGAGTAGATCTTGATAAGGTTTTTGGACCTTTGATTGGGAAGTTGGGTTACAAGAAAGTAAAGTGGGCAGTCGGGAATAAAACTGATTCTAGTAGCTTGAAGAATGGGGAGGTTTACTTGACTGCACTCTTGCAAAAGCCTGGGTAGAAATGTGGAGCAGATTTATCACTAGAGGTAACTTGCTTATTGCTAGCTTTACTCTAGCTCATGTGTGAAAGTCTAGATAGTTAGGAATATCTAAATTAGGATGCAGCCTGATTGCATTGCACTTGAATAATGTAGCTATGGTTTGACCCGAAAATTGGAAGCTAATATGAATGTCATTTTTGTAATATTTGTTTGAAATGAACTGGCCCATGGTGGAAGAAATGTTTTTGGATCTAATATCCAAAACTGATTTTGATCAATGTAGCCCTGAAATTCTTTCCTTCGTCTATAGGACGTGTCTTGCTCTTGACATTATCCCAGGGAAGAATAAAGTTTTTGTCTCTTCCAATTTTGTCGCCAATTTATAGTAACAATAAGCCTCTGTTCAATCCCTTTTATTGATATCAGTGCTGCATTCAAATGTGAGAGATTACAAATAGTTATTTTCTTCATTATTTCTGTTCAAATCATGTTGCTCTATGTGAAACATCCTTGATTTCGTTTTGAAAAAATGAGATGATATGATCAACTCTAACTCTCAGGAATGATAGTCATAATAGCCGAGTTCGCTGCAACTACATTTCTCTGGTTCTTACCATGCAATACCTTCTTCAGAATTAAGTAATTCACTCTCCCAAAAACGCCTTGCTTGTGTGATCAAAGATTATATCATTGTTTCCACAACCATAATTGATTTGGTTTCTCTGGTCTTGAAGGGGCTTGCACTTGAGAATGAATTCATTAGAGCCATCTTGCATGGCAAATGTACAACCAGGAACAAAAAGCATATCATGAGGGTGTGCCTAAATAAAGGAAGTATCCACTGTGCACTTCTGCTAATTCTGGTGCCATGTTTCACGTTCTTCAAGAGTGGCGTAAATGCTGAATCGATTTCTTAACAAACATGCAGAGCATAAATTGTTCCGTCCAGTCATTTCTTAACAAACACATCGCCACTAGTTTGCTTAATCGATTTGCCATTCATACTTTGTTCGTCAACGTTCTTGGCGACAGATTACTGTTTCATTAACCATTTGCTAATTCAAATGGATTGGGAGTTATTTAGTAACTGTTTAGTGGTTGGAACTGTTGACTGTACTGTCTGGATTATGAGAAAATGGTTTGCCTGTTCAGACTTCAGACAGTAAGCTGGGTCTTTCTCTGTTAATTATTAAGGTATCATTGTCAGATCTTGTCAGCTGATTGATCAGGGGACACAACAGACAACCCTTTTCAAGATTAGATCTCCTTACTTCACATGGAAGATGGGAGCCCTTTGCCCTAGCAATGAATCAAGCATGGTCGTGGGCACTAACATGGATAATATAATTTTATTTTCAAGACTATGATAATAATTATTTTTATCATCAGAGCAAAGGGTACCTAGGCGTTGTAGAAATAATAGAACGGAAAATGGGCTGGCGGTACAGATTCTGTTGGAATATGAGCGAGTGAAGGTGGTGGCGTCGTGTTTGTCTTTGGATTCGTTGTATGCCATCCAGTTGAAATGTTCAGTAAATCAACAAATCAAACAAATGTTTTATGCCGCCCTTTGACCCCGTGTTGCATGGGTCGAAGTGAGCATTTTCAAGCTTTTAAGGTTATAGACGTTAGCTATAAAATGAATTCTTTATTATTATTTTTTTAAGTCTGATCTATGATCTTTTTATTAAAAAAAATTTCTAATTAAAATTTATCTAATATTAAAATTTTTAAATAAAAAAATATTAATTAAATAAAAAAATCTTAATTGAATAGAACAAAAAAACATAACGATAATCTTGTATAGTAATTTTTCAGTTTTATTTAAAAATTACTTTTTATCCTTGATTATTACAAGATTTTAACTCAATATAAAATAAGATCTTTAAAATCTTTTGTTAAAATTTAGCTCCATCTAATAATTATATTAAAAGTTATACTTGATTTATCAAAATGTGTTTTAGATTTTTTTAAAACCCTTTACAACTTAAAACTCTTAAATATTAATGAAATAATATAATAAAAATTAGTATCCCAAGAATATTGAAGAAATTCCCCCATGTTAATAGTCTCTATTTTCAAAAAACTTGCCTTCGAGTTATTTATTAAAAATTGAGTTTTTCTCTTTCAAAGGAATAAATACTTAAAATATAGTGTTGTAGCCAATATATTTATAAAATAGCATGCTTTTTATTTTTGAGCTTTGAAATTTAATTTATGAACTGAACTTTGAAATTTAATTTATGAACTGTGCATGGTAAAGAAAAATTCATTTTAATATTTTATTTTTTATTTTTATCAAATCCATTTATAGTCTTTAACATATTATTTTTCTTCAAACTCGATCTTATTATCGTCTATGACTGACAATACTTCAATATTTGTATATATAGAAACTTTAATATAATCTTTTAAGACTATGATAATAATTATTTTTATCATCTTATTGACATAGCTCAATAATCAGCATAACTCATGACCTGAGTCTTATTCTAGGACAACCCTCTAATCAAGTTTTAAAACTATAATAATAATTACTTTTACTTTTTTATTGACTAGTGTCAATGTTGAACCCAATTTGTAACCTTGGCTAATAGGTCTCAATCAAAGTTATTAAAAAAAAGTGTAAAATATACTATGCTCGAGGTGAGTACAAACCTTGTAATTCTTTTTGTTGTTTGCTTACTGAAACCAAAGTTTAAATATATATATATATATATAAAAAAAGAGTTTAAATATATATATAAAAAAAACTCAACTACTTTTCTAAATAAAAGGAGTGGAATGACTAGTTGACAGTAAAATAACCATCATTAATGGAATTATTCTTTCTAACTTATTGTTGGATTTTTAGGCAAAATAACAACAATAACAACTAATGCAAATCTTAAGTCATAATTTGCAGGTCACACCTTGATGTCACATGCAAACTGATCCCTACTTAACTCTTGTATCTTGGATTCTTGATAGGCACTTTATTTGATCTTTTTTGTTTATCATTACCCCTATCTTTAAGCAAAACCTTGTCCTCAAGGTTCAAGTTCATATACTATATCTTATTGTTCATAATTGCTTTTTAGAAACATTAACTGCAATCCTTTGCATTTGTACCCTAGTACAAACCTCTCATTACAATTAAAAACAAAGGACCTAAGCACTTTTGCTTTGCATCTCAGACCAAGTTAGTCTTTTCATTGGTGAGACAGACTTTTTTTTATGATGAAAAGACATTCGTGGTCCTATTAAATGAACGATTAGTCTTCTCTTGACGTTTCAACTACTCATCTCTCATCCTCGCCAAACTGATAGCTTTTTTCAAGGATTTTGGCTTAAACATTTGAATTCCATCTGCAATTTCAAGATTAAGACCTCCTATAAAGGTGCCCACTAATGCCTTTGGAGTCCACCCTTGCACTCTGTTTCCCAACCTCTCAAATTTCTTTTGGTATTCACGTAAAGATCCCACTTGTCTTATTTTTTATAAAAACTCATCAAAATCTTCACAATCCATTGGACCAAAATGAGACCATAATTCTTCTACAAAAATGTCCCATGACACCTCCTTTCTTTTCTTATGATAAGCCTTGCATAACCATTGTCACCATTGATTTGCTTCTCCTTCCATATGAAAAAAAAAAAGCCAATGACACATTTTATGTTTCCAAAGTACCCTGGTATTCAAAGAATTGATCGACACACGTGAACCATTCAGTTGAGTCATTACCAAAATACTTGGAAAATTCAAGCTTAGTCAATTTAGAGAAAAACATTGGGCGACCCCTTCTATGTTTTCATGAGAACACACATTGAAGGATTTTTTATTGTGTTCGTTGACATTGCTAGAGGACGGTTCTTGCCTTGTAAGCAAAACTTCAGATATCTTGCTAATAGCAGTCTCTAGCTATTGTAGTTTATTAGTAACACCCAGCTTCATTTTGTTGAAATTAGCTTGAAGTCTCCCAAGAGCTACTTTTAAATTCTCAATTCTTTCTTTATTGGTAGTTATAATGTAATGGCTCTAATATCAATGATAGCTCTCAATCAAAGCTATTAAAGAAAAGTATAAAATATATTATACTTAAGGTGAGAATAAACATTGTAATTCTTTTTGTTGCTTGTTTACTGAAACCAGAGTTTACATACAAAAAAAAGCTAAACTACTTCCCTAAATAAAATGAGTGAAACGGCTAGCTAACAGTAAAATAGTCATCATTTATGGAATTATTTTTTCTAACTTATTAATCAATTCTTAGGGAAAATAACAGTAATAAAAACTAATGTAAATCTTAAGTTATAATTCCAGGTCACACGCTGATATCGCATGCAAACTGATTCCTACTCAACCCTCATATCTTGGATTCTTGATAAATACTCTATTTGATCTTCTTGGTTTATCATTGGCCTTGTCACAAGTCATCTCTCTAGTCGAATTTCAAAACTATAGTAACAACTATTTTTATTTTTACATTAACTCGAATAAACCCGAATTAACTTTTATGTAAAGAATTAAACAAGTTTGTCCAATCTCTTTTAATGGGACAAAAATTTCTACGCTAGAACACCCTCAGACTAAACAATAATTGATTTTTGTATCAAATATACACTAAACTTTACAAAACAAAATTGTCATGTCCAATCCATCTTTTTCTAGCATACAAAACTCTATCTAATAAAATTTATCTAATATTATAATTTATAAATAATAAAATATTAATTAAATTAAAAATTTTAATCTAAATATAAAAAAATCCAAATAAAAAAATATAAATAAAGTCAGTTGCACAGTAATTTCACAATATATACTAATTATGAACTTTTACTGCCATGAAAAGCTTATTTATAAGGATGGTTGTGATTACTTCTCAAATAACTTTTCATGCTAAAATATATGTTAATAATTTTTTTTTAGTTTTTAAAAATTATTTTTGATATCAGCACATTAAAATGATTTGAAAACACTAAAAAAATATTAATTTAAAATTAATAAAAAAAATTAAATTTTTTTAAAAATATTTTCAAAATACAAAAACAAATAAAACCTTAAATACCAACAATGAAAAGAAACACGTCACGAGCTGTAGTTTCATCGATTACTCAAATAATTTTTACTGTATACAAAAAAGTACATAATGAGCTTATGTATACATGTTTTTAACCATTTAGCATACATTGATTTTTCATGCAGCGCATCCTTCTTTCTATTTCCTTGGACTTTCAATCGTCTTCTCCAACGAATTGCAGAATACAACAGAGAACTGGACAGCATTATCATGTCTATTGAACCAAATTTGTCGTGCATCATTGTCGTCTTTTCCAAGCAAAAAAATTCAATGACTCCACCTCCATGGATTTTTGTTGGATTTGCTCCACTTCTTCGTGGATCTTTTAGTGAATCTAAAAAGAGAAAACCCAACAAACGAATAAAAAAAAAACATACAGAGAACATACCAGCTGGGGGGGCAAAGGGGATTGATGTGTGATGTCTTCAAAATGTAACTGGCTCTGAAATATTTAATATCGGTAAAAGCACAATAAGCATATAAATAAACTATTTGATGCAAATAATTTCTTAATAAAATTAATTTATTAAGATTTAGTATGAAAAAAAAATAGTGAAGTGATAAGGATATTTATCAAATCTGGCCAGATTGACCTATAAACCCGATGACCCAAGATCCAACCAGAGCCACATTTGTAACTAAACCAATCAGAATATTGAACTGATCATACCTGGTCAACCAAATGAAAACCTTATTTACACAATCAACTCAAACAAACCTAGACAGGACGTAGCTGAGTCAAAAGGTTGACTATGAAAAAAATAAGAAAAAACTAAATTACTTAAGGTAGGATTTGAATTTTGGACCTAGTTTATTAACCACAGTGGGTGCTTTGTGGTGAGGTGGTGGGTGGAAGAAGTTGCCAAAGTTAAAAGAGAAGATCCCATTGGAAAACGGTGGATGCTTAAAGACATCCCTGCAAACCAAAAGCACGATGAATCCTACTGGAAAACCTCTTTCACAACTCTCAATGCACATCTTTAAAACCAGTGTATGTTACAACTACCAAGATATATGTTTGCACAGCCTCCAAGTCACCCATTTATGCAGAACTCAAGTCAAAACTTGGAATATCTAACAAACTGGAGGAAAAAAAAGAGTCTTTCCTCGTACCTTTGGATAAGACTATTAACCAAAAACGTGAAGTCTAATTGTACTTGCAACTCAAGCAGCAGCCTTCTTCCTCAGTAGGTGGTGCAGGTTAAGCCCATTTATCCTAGCAGCAAGTATGAAGTCATTTTCCGTTAGTCCACCTGTGAAAGCATGGATCATGATAAGACCAATATTATTAATTACAAATAAAAAAATTTTAAGAATGGACTTTGCGGGGTCAATTTCAGCATAATTTCTGACGACTCCCACAGATGATTCTTTATTTCACTCCACTAGATTCTACCATCAGAAGTTCAGAGTCAAGTGAGGTTTCCCTGCTTTGAATAAAATCAGATTCGTTTTTGGATGCATGCCAATCAGAAATATGACACAAAAGGCAAACTACTTTAATAAATGAGTAGCTACTCTGCATAACCTTTTTCAGCTTTGTTCAGGCACCTACTTTCAAGATCAAATGAAAATCAGAAAATATGGCTAAACTCCTACTAACTGGCAGAATGGCCCTTTCCCATTTGTCCAAGCACTTCACTTCATAAGCATAATATCCCCTCTCCCAATTCATATAACATCATTAGTTGAAAGAAATTAGAGAAGAAAGAAATCTGGCAAAGCAACATACTCATAGTTATACTCGTATTTAAGCTTCAACCATCTTACTTAATTTCATGGCTTACATTATTACTGAACCCGCGAAGCAAAGGGAAAGTGGGGAAAGAGGTGTAAATAGAACATTTCTTTACAACTAAGGGACAAAGGAAGGTGTTCTCAGAACATAGCTTCAGCGATAAGAGAGTAGAGGGCATTGGAATTGTCACTTGCACGTAAATATATAGAAAAATAAATTTGAAAAGAGAGGCCATGTGATTTGACACAAAGTTCTCACCCATTGCATGAGTCCATATCTCGATTGTTATATTGTTCCATCCAACCAGATGAAGATCCGGATGGTGACGTGCATTTGCATATACTGTTACTCGACTAAGTAAAAAGCTCAAAATTTCTAGTAAATAATTGAACATTGTCATTTCATATATCAGACAACAGTGAGATCCACCAGCAAAAAGAGCATACCTTCTGCTTCAGCAACATTCCCAACAAGCTTGAATAGTTCCAGCCCTTTAGTGAAACTCTTTACTTTCCATGAACAATTCAGCTTTAGTATACCAATTTCATTCACCAAATTCCACCCAGCAACCTAAAAAATACCACCTTGAAAAAAGAGGTTGCATGAAAAAATGAACAAGAACACAAATCAAAATGCAAACCTTCAATAGAAGGTCATTTGCACGTTCTTTAGTCATGGCTTGTAGATCCTTTGAGTTGCATGGCACACACTTCTTTGCAGCCAAATCTATCATAGGAAGCAAAACTGTTTCAATTAACAAGAATAACCCATATCCAACATGCAAGTGGTTGTGTCCTAATACTATGCCATAAGCAGCAACTGCTAAGGGTGGCCAAAATAAAATTCTTAAAAGCAATCTAATATTTAACCACATGCTTCAAATATTGCACAAAGTAGGATGATCTTCACTAAAGAATCCCACATGAGGATCTTATGAATAGCATGTATTATGCTGCCATATCAAACACTAAACATGCATTTCTTATTCAATAACTGTATGAGACTGACGTTATACAAGAAAATTTACTTAACTCCCTTGTTCTCTCCACCCACCAAAGACAACAGGGAAAAGAGCAAATGAAATCTAAAAGCACCATCCAGACAAGGTAAAGGTGGACGAAAGTGTAATGGAATAAAAGTATTAATAGTTACTAATATATACATTTTTGTAGAGAGAGAGAGAGAGAATGATATAGATGTATACACAACCGAGATACACTCCTCTTTTTGTTTAAATTCTGGTTCTAAAAATTTTCTGAGGTTATATAGAAGGCCACTAATTCATTCAATCTGTATGAACTTCAACCATTTAAATGCCTTTGTCAAAACTGATCTCTTAAATCAATGGTTCGAGTGGAATGAAATGACTTTGTTGAGAGGCATTTGTAAGACCTGATAGTTCAACCCCCTGTATATAATATAATCAATCAAATAAATAGATAATGAAGAAAGGATACAAAAAATTGAAAATTGCTTGCAAGAGATTTGAGAAATTTCGCTTCCTCTTAGATTGCAAGCTTAAGCCACTGAAATGCCACCCTTGGCTATGGGCTTGGTTGAAATAGAATGGAGTTTCTTCATTTCTCTTTTGTGTTTTGAGAGATAAACAAGTCGAAGAAGATCCAAGTCACGGAATAAAGTTTTTTTTTAAGAAAAAACACTGGTTTGCATTTGACTCAAGCACTAAATTGGACACAAGTGATGACACACCTCTGCTGGTACAAAACAGTTACAAGTTTGAAAACCGGGTTTCTATTTGATGACACTCCCACGTGACCCCCTACACATCGTGTTCATTTCAGTACTGGAGCTGTAAGAAGAAAAAAAATCATCTTCACATAATAAATTTATTTGAAAAAAAAGTACAGGGGAGAAACAATGTTTGCTATGATATAAAGGTGAAAGAAGAATTGTCAAAAGTATCCTCTACTTGGCTCTCTTGTTTAAGAAATTATACTGTTATATCCTCAGTTTACTTGATCTCCCACCTATGACATTGATTATCCAAACAAAATTGCCTTTTAACTAGTGTCGGTACAGGGGCATTCACCACCCAGTCCACAGATACCAAAAACACTTAACAGATAACCATATTGAATAAGCTAATTACCACCATCTATGCTCGCTTTGTTTCAAATCTAGAACCTTTGAAGTTCCCATGAACAAGGAACAGGACAGAAATTAACAGGAAATAAACAATTGGGTCGTTCTTAAAAAGGCGGCGAAAATTAAATTAAATAAGATTAGAACGACGAAAGACAGAGAACCAAAAATGGGTTAAGAGGGACCTGGTACCTTCCATGATGATCTCCAGATAGGATATCAAACAGAGTTGCTTACTAATGGCGCCTGAAATTGTATCTCCAAAAGTTATTACCGAATGATAAAAAGAGACGCTCTCCGAGGAGAGAGTGTTTTTAAAGGCACCTGGGTCTTGGGGAGCGAGAAGAGCAGAGAAGGAAAGAACTGGGACGCTATCCCTCATTCGTTATTTATAGTATAATTATAATATTATAATTATAACTATGCTATTAACGAATAATTAATGTGCTGTGTTGATGTTTTTTTTAATTGTTATGTAGAGCATGGATGTTGGTTGTAATTTTACGGTGTGGTTGTAGTTATTTTTTAAAATATATTTTATTGCATCGATGGTGGTTGTAATTTGAGTTATTTTTTAAAATATGTTTTATTTTTAAATATTATTTTTTATTTTAAAATTAATATATTAAAATGGTTTAAATATATAAAAAAATTAATGTTTGATAAAAAAATTAATTTTTTAAAAAATATGATATATCAAAAAATTAATATTTAATAAAAAAATTAATTTTTTAAAAAATATGACTTGAATCGTATTTTCAAATATTCTTATATGTTTTGACTTGCATCGTATTTTCAAATATTCTTATATGTTTTTTAATTTGTTGTGTTGATTTCGTTTTGGAGTTAGAGTTTTTAATAATATTTTTAATTTGATTTATTGTTTTTAATTTTAACTTTTGATATCGAGTATTTAATGTTTTAATATGTAATTTTGCTGTTTTTTAAGAGTTTTATTATTAATGAATTGGTTATTTATTCGTAATATTAATTTCATTTATATAAATATATTGGATTTTAATAAAAAAATATTTATTTTTAATATTCATTAAATATGTAACTATTAAATTTAATATTTAATTAATAAATATAAAGTATAGATAAAATACATAGAACAAAAATGTTTTATAATGAAAATTATAAAATTGTTATAATTATAGGAATCTTATTGCATCAAAGCATTGTTTTTAACTGATTCTTATCAATGTTGTATTAAAATTGAATATTAATTAAAGTTTTTGAAATTAATACATATTATATATTTTTTATGACAAGAAGTAATTATTCTTATAATTTGATGTATAAGGAATATCAATTACTAATATGTAAGTACTTGACACATGACATGTACATTGAATTGATCTACATGAGGATTTCATCTGGAAAAAAATTACTTGTGTTTAAGAAAAGACTCATGTGATATTTATATAAATAATCCTTAGACTTGATATTTTTAAGTTATCTTATATAGAGAATGATATGCTTTAATTATATTACACCTTGTTCTAATTAAGAGTAATAAACGAGCATATATTTAATATAATATGAACTATATAAAAGTATTTGAGTAATTAAAAGAAGATTCATCACTCTAGATAAATTATATAAAAAAAAACATATTTCATCTATTCTCAAATAACAATGATTGTAAATCCTTGCATAATGTGAAATGAGATTTAAAAAAAGCTTTAAATCTTATTCAAATAATCAATGACTATAGTGTTAAAAACAAACATAATTTGACATAATAAACACACTTTATGTTATAATATCTAAGTCAAAACACTGTTGATGAAAAGATAATAATTACACTAAGAAATTAGTCAATGAAAGGTTAAGACAAATTACTTATGATATTTCTAATATTTTTGGAATCATGACAGGTACCTAAACATTTTACTTAATCTTCAAATATAAATAAGTTAATTATTGAATTGATAATAAATTATTTTATTTTATTTTATTTAGAATTGTAATTTATATTTGAGTCGGCTTATCAGGGAATCTAATAAATCGCACACATAAGAATCATCAACTAGAAATTCAAATAGGATGATTAATCAAGTGTGACTTAATTATAAATAAGTTTTAAAAATTGAGGATTAAAGTGCAATTTATAAAGGGACTTGATTGAATAAATTTCTAAAACTTTTTAAAAAAATGTGTGATATTAAATTGATATTTTGCTATTTATAGGTTTTCATGTCTCTCTATAAATAGAATATAATACCTCTTATTTTTAATACAAAAACTATATAAGTTATAGAATATTTAAAAACATAAAAGAAAAAAAATGATAATATTCAAAGACATAGAAATCCCTTTATACTTTATACTATTAGAGACCAACCATTTAGATATCTTAAGGTTTGCAATAACTCAGCCTTGAAATAATTATTTAAAGCTGAAAAAAATATCTAATTTTTAGATAATCATCATATAAATCCTAAACAACTTTAGATTTGTCTAATGAGATTTAGAACTTCTTAAAAAAAATTAAATTTATCATTTCCAGTACCTATATATGTTTCAAGGAATCCAATAATGGTATTAGAGTTATCATTAGACAATTAGATATGTTGATTTTATATTTTAATTGTTATTGATGTTATCTTTTAATTGATTTTATATGCAAAATCATTTCCCTCTAAAAAATTATTTCTCTCATGATTCTTTAAAAAAATATATTTGGCTATGGCTTTTAGCCGGATCTAAATGGATTATATGAATCTAGCTAGAATATGTAATTATGGCTAAAATTTACAAAAATACAAAATTAAGTGGTTATTGTTATAAATTATTTTTGGGTTATTCTCCAAAATTTCACCTTTTTTAAAAAAAAATAATAATAGCAAGAAGACTGATGTTTTTACAAAAGTAGGCCAAGAAAGATTTCAAATATACAGAAAAATCAAGCTTAAATTTTAGGTAAATTAGAAGTCTAATTGTACATCTTTATACCAAAACTAGAGAAACAATAGCGATTTAAGGTGAAATTAAATGATTTTTGGATGAATTTGTATAAAAATTAAGTTCAAGGATATAATTGAAATTTTAATAAGTCAAATTGATTTAATCATGAGCCTAATTAAGAATTTAATTATTTTTAAGAATCAATTTGAGTCTAATTAAAGGATTTTATTAGATATAAGGGCTTAATTATACTTTAAATGGGTCAAATTAATTTTATTAAAGATTTAAGTGATGAAAAAATAAGTTTAAGAGCTCAATTTAAGTTTAATTTAGAAGATTAGAATTTTAGAGGATCAAATTAATTTTTACAAAGTCAATTGATTCACATCAGATGTGAAATTGTAAGAAAATCTAAGTTTTAGAGTCAATTAGAGGTTAAATTAAAGAAAATCACATTTAAGGACCATTTTGCAAAATACATCAAATTATGGGAACTTAATTGGTTGAAATCAAGGGTAAAATTGAAAAAAATTAAAAGTTTAATAGTCAATTGAGAGTCAATTTGTATAAATTTAATACTAATGACTAATGTGAAAAAAACTAAAATTCAAGGCTGATATTAAAGTTTATCAAGGACAAAATTATATAAAATTAAAAATATATAGTTAATTAGAGATGCGATTAAAAGAAATTAAAAATCAGAGAATAATTTTTATCAAATTGCTAAATTAAAACTGTAAAGGTCATAACCACATCCATTTCATTAAATGAAATGATGTATTTTAAATAAAATAATATTATTTTTTATTTAAATAGTAAAAAAATAATAAAAAGAAAAAACTAGAAGATAAATCATTTGATTATTGTTCATTTTCTTTATTAATTAATAGGTAAAATCTTTTGAGTTAAAATTTATTCTCAATAAAAATAAAATAAATAAAATGATATTATTTTTTACTTAAATAGTAAAAAAAAAAAAGAAGAAAAAACTAGAAGATAAATCATTTGATTATTGCTCATTTTCTTTATTAATTAATAGGTAAAATCTTTTGAGTTAAAATTTATTTTCAATAAAAATAAAATATTCCTCTTTCATCCTCTTTGGATAAAGATGCATAGAAAAGAAATCTGAGGCTAAAGCTAAGAAAAAAATCAAATCTTTCCACAGCCTTTTTCTCTCTCCCTAAAGCTAAGAAAAAAAACAAATCTTTCCACAGCCTTTTTCTCTCTCCTCCACCGCCTTGCCTGGGACTGCTTTGGTGCTAAAAATAGTGCCGCAATGAGATTATTATTATTCTTCTGTTGACAGCATGATGGTGCATTACTTTCCATCTAGACTATATATTTGCTGAATTTATTTTAAAAAAATCTTCCGGAGCTTCGATGGTTCAACACCTATAAAAGGATGAGAGCCTTGAACAGTAGTCTTTTTGTCCAAATGATCAAAGCAACAATTAGACGAGGAATCAGACAGTCTTGATAGTCCCGCAGCATACTGCAACATCATGACCAATAATAGATGATGGTTCTTGATTTAAGCGAAAAAGAAAATAGAAGGGCAGTAAGCTGCTGCTTCTGCTGCTAGCACTCTTGCAAAATGACTACAAATACATGGTCAGGTGATCGGAATAGATTTAGAGAAACTACAGATTCAACTGTGTCCAGCAGATTCAAAAGGTAACTTTCACTATAACAGGGGAGAACGAGAGACCCGAAGAAGGAAAATAAAACAGTCCACTAACCCAGATTAGCACACGTGTTCCTAAGTTAACCAGATCAAGATGATAAGTAAGAATACAACCTCATGGCACAGGGCAGTAGCCAGTCAAGGCCTCTTTCTCGACCACCAACAAATCATTACAATTAATTATTCGACGGCAGGAATGCCTTCGATTGGCCACTTTCAAAACTCACTACATGACCCTGAAAAAGCGGGAAGTTATGAGCTTTAGTAGCTGTTTTGCCATAACTGTTGAGCCTGCTTTGAAGGTTGGCCTTGAGAACCACCTAGGGACCCATCCCTTGAGTTTTGTTGCTGCTGATGTTCCAAAGACATCCCCGTTTGTGAATGATAATAATTTGGGTACCCAAGAGCCCCAAAATGCTGGGATGGTTGCTGACCTTGCCGAAATCCACCAGGCTGCTGATTCTGCCCCTGGAAGCTGTAATATGTGCTGCCAGGGACGGCAGACATTGTTCGCGATCCAGGCCCGTGCAGCCACATGGCTGAATTCTCATTCTAACAACAAAAGACAAAATAAAGCTACTTTAACTTAAAGATAAGAGTAGTATCCAAATGAATTAAAGGAATTTTTCACTACAGCCATCTCATTTCTGTAGTCCCTCACATCCATGTTGAACCTGCTAGATAATGGGCCCCACATGAATGTAAGGTAGCACCAAGTGAAGTGAATAATCTCCCATGAAACAATTTCTTTATGTTGGTCATAACCACACACAAAACCCAAGCTTCCGGTAGCTACAAAATGAAAACTACAAAAAGATTCTGGACCTATAAATAAGAATTTTCATCATGACACCTGTCCCTGTATGGATGATGTGTATTCAATGCAGACTAGGCAATTCACATTCACGAGAGTTTTTCAATGCTAGGTAAAGAGTTTTTCAATACCTGCTGAAGTGAGATCAAGTTGCTGGCATCCTTGTATTGAGAACCTAAAATATCATCATAGCCTAATGTTGTGCCTGCAGGGGCAGTGGGTGCGTTCAGAGGAAAGTTTCCTGCAGGAAGGCTGGTGGAACTCCCGAATCCATACCCAGAAGCAACAGCAGCAGACTGAGGCAAGCTGCTGACAGAAACACTGTTCTTGTATTGAGGAAGAACTGCTGCCAGCGACTGATGGTATGAGTTATTACCAGCAAAAGCCTGCTGGAAGGCTGATGGCATATATGTGTAGCTCTGAGCCATGAAGGGGTAACTGATCATGTTGGCAAAATGTCCCAAAGGAAGGGTAGGCTGTTGATAAGGATGCACAGCAAGGTGTTGTGGAAGAGCAGGTCCTGTGGCAACATTGGCACCAGGATGTGTCTGAGGAGCTGGCTGAGGTGTAGAAACACCACCTGCTCTCAAAGCCTAGCATGTTTACAAGTCAATAATCAGAAGGAACCAACCAAAGCACCACACTCCAACTAAGTTCAAAACTAGATTCATTATGTAATTTTTTTTTTGCATGTGATCTCACTCTTTTTATTCACGTTCAAAGACAACCTTACAAGATAGACAATAATCAGGAGGGAAACAATCAAATCATATCACTCCAACCAAGTTTGAAACTAGATTCAAATGTAAATTTCTTGAGATTTCACTCTTTTTATTCACTTTCTAAACCAACCAGATCACATCTTCATCTTATAAGAAACCAACTCAAATCACCAAAATATGAAGTCAATTTTATCATTTTATGCCCAATATCATCATATTATATTCAACAATTACAGAAATGCAAGAAATTACAAGGGAAAGGACAACTGATTTTGATGTGTTTAAGTTAGAAAGTATTTTGTTTGAAGAATGGTTATGAGATTTCTTCTCCTAATAATGTTGTGTCCAATATTTTGCAATAATGGATTCATTTAATTTAAACAGCTGTTGTCCTCAATCAAAAGAAATAGGCCCTATCAGAAGACAAAAGATGCAAACTTAACAGATCACAACTATGAGGTCAGCTATGAGTTAGCATGTGTAAGCTCGTCAGCTGAATGCTAAACCCATGACATTGTTCAATGTGATACAGATAGTAATTACTACACAGCTTAGGAGCAACATGTATAAAAAAAAAATCTATCACAATAAGCTCATCACCATCAACGAATTCATTATCATGGAAGAGAAATGGTTGAAAATTGGTGAACAAATGAGATCTCTAGTTAGCAAGCTTTTTGCACATGATTTGTGAAACAAAGATGCATTGCACTTTCACTTCTATGTGATGCTACATCTCAACCTACATCTGTACAGAACGAGTATGCTGAAAGCTCATTATCTACTTGGTTATAGACAACGGAACTTGAAAGTGTATGAAAAATAACAATAGTAGAAATGTCTAGACCCCAAAGCAGATGTTATGGAGATAGGTAAGGAATACACCTCACATTTTTCAGTTAATTCAACAATTTCATTTAAAAATATATATATATATATATATATATATATATATATATATATATATATATATACCCCCTACAGATAAGCAAGAAGTTTTTCCATATATCAACAGTTAAATGACTTCTTATATGCATCAGCAAATACATCTTGAGGAAAACATGGTAAACTTCAAGTTCAAGAATGCTATGGCAGCAGGGTACCTCTGACATGGAAATGCTTGGACCACTAATAGAAGTAGCTGCATTGTTGTATTTTGTGGGCAGTGACTGTGTCACAGGGAAGGGTGAGTATGGAAGATCAGTCTCCCTCCCAGCCTGAACAGTTGAGGCCAACAAAGCGCTAGGCATAGAATTTGTATATGCCTGCTGTAAACGAAAATGTAATAAGAAAAAAAAAAAAGAATAACCAGATCAATAATGTGGTACTCTCTCCTGAGTTTAGTTCTAGTAAGTTGGTGTTGGTAACACACACTAATTGAGTAGATAGACACACATACACATGCACACAGAAACAGTATATATCCATTATTTCACACATAACCTCAGCTACACAAATGATAAGATAATGATGGAAAGAAAGATGAAGCAATGGGTACTTCACAGTATTATCTTCACTCTATACTTCCATTTATCTAGCATGGCTGTCACATGAATAATTTAAACTCTCTCTCTCTTCAGCACACCAATCTCTCATGCATAAAATAAATAGAAAAGTAAAAAAATTCCTAGTTAGTGCTTTGAACAACAAGAGTCATTGATAAAATCCTTATCTTTGATATAAAACCGAATCTTTCTCTTTAAAAAATAAAAACTTCCAGACAAACCACCCTTAACCACAATAAATTCAATATATCATGCAAAAATAGTGTACATTAAAGAGAAAAGTTCAGTTTATTGTAATGCATTACCATTACACTCGAGAAAGGAGCAATATTCTGCATCTGAGTGCTTGTCTGTGGGTTATTAAATGCAACATTCAACTGTTGAGTGTTTTCATAGCTATAACCAGGTGTAGATGAAGGAAACGCATATTGATTTCCTTGAGTTGCTTCAGATGTCTCCTCCTTCAAATTCTCTGACTGTGGAACTGAAGAAGAATCGTAATTTGTAGCACTCACACCAGCTCTATGTACCAAACTTTCATCCACTGCATTTCTGAGATGCTCATCCCCATAATATTCAGGATTTCTACAAGAAACGTTCTTTACACTTAAAATTGAAAAATGAAAAACACACATAAGGATATAAAAATATGACCTTAAAAAGGCATACCTAGCTTCTGAATGTCCAGTTGATAAAGCATCTACCACTTCAGATGTCTCCTCCAAGCTTTTATTTATGGGCAATGATGCAAATTGCCCAGAAAAAGCAGAATTCATGCCAGATCCAAAACTCCCAAAGCTTAGGTGTGAGCATTCTTGAGCATGAACTTGCAGGTGATTTGGAATTATTACAGAAGGATTATTCTCTTCAGGCTGCCCACCCTGATCATCATTCTGCAAACTTAGGTGCTGTAAGTTAGCTGCTACCGATGAAGTACCATCTTCAGCTGAAATCACATGAGATACAATCAATTCTCACAAATTGTCGATAGCTCCTTAAAGAAGGCAAAGGAGACAAGTTTAGAAAAGCATTGCTGTGTAATATAAGGAAAAATCACAAAATAAAAAATTCCCCCGTGGATCATTACACTGTAGGAATGACGTTGACAGTCCCCACTGAGAAGGACCTGATGAGAAAATCTAGAAACAGTGGATGAAAAAACCAGCATTCTGTTATGATGCCACATGTTTTATGCAAAATTGTTGTCTTTTGTATTTCTTTTTGGGTGCATATATGCTGGTGTGGGACTGTAACATTCAAGCACTTGAAAAGCATCGGCCTACTACACATACATTGTAATAGAAACACGACACTCAATACTCTCTGGACAAATCTTACTGATTTTACTTAATTTGCATACAAAGGTGATCAGTTCAAGGATGAAAGAATCTAAATAGGAAAGACAAAATCATCACAAGAAATCAAACTTAAACTCCAATTCATCAAAATACCATACAAGGAGATGTTAAAATTTTGAAAGAAATAGTTGAATGCAATTGGGAAGTGATAAATGAATCTAGAATATTAAACTCACCTTCATTATTCTCAAAAGCATGACTGTCAGACTGGTAGGAATTAATGTTTTCATACACGTCATTATCAAAAAGAGATGAACCTCCAGAACCATTCTCCTGCGTATTTCTAGTAGATACAGAAGCAGGTCCAACATGGTTTCCATCAAAAGATTCAACATGAGCATCTTCTGCTGTTTGATCATCTAACTGGGGCTTGACATGCTGACCACCTCTATCCAGAGGCAAATTGGATAGATCTTCATGCAACTCAGAATCTGCAGGAACGTCCCGAACAGAGGATGTACTAGCAGCTGTTGGCTGCTCAATCGATGGCCATTCATCGTTAGAATGGTTATGCTGGCTTGTAGCCATTTCTGGTTCTGCAGTTATTTCCACCACCTTGGAAGCATAATTTTCTGATGAATGAAAATCATTGTGTGATGCTGCCAAAGGAGGAGCTGCAGCATGGTGATGATTAACACTTTGGTGAGGCAGTATGATTGATGCCTTATTTTGTGGCCTACCCATTTTCACAATGTCAGCCATTGATACCTGACCTGGAACCCCCATCCATGCAGATTGATATACAGGAGAAGGTTGTGCTGATGAAGAAACTCCATCACCTGCACCTATGGCGGACATTTTATTTTCTTTGGCCACAGAATCACTGCACGAAATATAAAAAAAAAATTATAAACAATAAACTCCACACTGCATACACATTGACACTGGTAATCATATTGCCCCAACAAGAAATGAAGCATCCCAAAATAGACAAGAACAAAATAACACAGTTCCAACAGAAGAATTTCATGACTTTTTCACATATTAATACATATAAATTAATATGAAGTAAAAGACATCACCACATGCATGATAAAAGAAATATAGCATGGAGAAGTTATCACAAACATAATAGTTTTATCATACCATTCCTCAAAAACATGAATAAATATAGACATATAGTATAGAGAATTCTCAGCCAAAAAAATTCCAATACTAAGGTTTAAACAGGAAAATTACCTGTGCGATGGAGGTTGCCAATTAATATTATTTCCTGCAATATCAGATGCAGAAGGAACAGGATCAACATAAGCATTTGTTCCATTTTCCTTCTTGTATGTAGGTTTGCTGTGAAAAGTGCTGGATTCTGGAGAAAAGTTGTTTGTTATGGTCCACATCAATTGCACACTAAACAAATGATTAACTGTAATAAATTGAATTGCAGCATTCTCATACCATTAGAGTTGAAATATGCAGACCTCCCAGGGCCACCACGCCCATAACGGTCTGCACCACCTCTACCACCACGATTCGAAATGTTACCAGCACCATGAGACCTGGAATCAGTCGAATCCTTATTCTGGATCAACAACAGAAAGAAAAGTGAGGACAGATGACGGATAAAAAAGATGGCTACAGATGGGCCACTGAAATGAAATACTAGGAATTTTCCAACAAGATGCTTCCCTTAAATTAAGGGTTTTAAGGCAAAACAAAATAGTTTGCTTCAATAGCCTTTCAAAGAAACAGATAACATGCAAAGGGATTTTTTTTTTGTCTTGACACTAAATCCAACAATTAGAAAAACCAAAGAAATAAGTAGATACATTGTATACCTCTTTTTTCTTTTCTCGCTTGCTCTTCACCTCATGGAAAGGATCTGCACAATGAAAAAATTTCAAGTCAAATTCATATGCATGCAAAACTCAATAGAAGACTTGAGACCTCTCAATTTTCCAATTGCATAAAAGACAAATAAAAATAAAAATAAACATTAAGCATCAATACTTTAAAGTAATACATTAATATGAGAGATAATGTAAAGCATTGACAAGAACCGAAACATTGAGATTAATATAACTAAAATCCCATACACAAGAAATAAAACAGCTCGAACAAATCAGAAACATGAAGCCATAAAAAACAGCTAATAAGACAGCACAACCATCAGTTAAATCAGGGATTTGACATGGACAACAATGGCTGAACAGCAGCAGTGGCCTAATTCGCTGTTAATCAATGTTACTTTGATTTTCTGATAAAAAAGGGGACTTGTATAAACACACCAAAAATAAAATCATGCAGGCACTTTTGTGCAAGTGCAAGCAATTTAGAATGTTCGTGATGTTCACTTAATGTCTAACAATCAACATATCCAAATCCTCAACCTAAAATCTTCAATGATTACAGAGAGAAAGATAGTTCCATTGTCATGTTTTGTCAAAAAGGTACGAACTTTAACTATATTTCTCCAGAACTTCCACTGTATAGCTTCTATTGCTCATATCTATGAACCAGAATCAAGCAATTCCATCAAAACTGCAAGACCACAAAACACACTACAAACTGCAGTAGAGAAATACTTCAACAAGATGAAACTGGAATCTTTCCAGACACAGGAAAGTAAAAAAAAAAAATGAACTTTTCAGGTTAATAACTTCAAATTATCACGTCCAAGAAACATGATCAAACAATTTCAGTGAAACTCTAAAACTAACACAAAATCCTCGGTTCCCCAAAAAAAAATATTCTCGGCCCATGATAAAAACCCTAACCTGAAAAAGGTTGGAACGCTTGAAACAGAAGAAAAGTAAACAACTTGAAATCGAAAACTTAAATTGGTCACAATCAAATTAAAGAGCCCAAGCAATAAAATATCTGTCAGTCCAACAATAAAAATCTAATCCCCAAACTCCACCGAGACCCAAAAAACCAAAGAATAGACCTTGAGAAAGGAGGCGATTGACCGCCTCATTAGGGTCCATGTTACACTCTTTAAGCATAGCGTAGATCTCAGGTTCAGGACAGTTAACAATCTCCTTCAAGCTTTGTACCATCTTCCTTGACGCTGCTGGTATCCCCGATATTCCAGTGTTACCCTTTCCATTATTGTTATTTACTCGTCCTCCTCCTCCTCTGCCACTCATCCTCTCTCTCTCTCTCTCTCTCTCTCTCAACACTCACGCACGGAGACGGTATCTGCTTCTCTCTTTCTCTCTCTCGGATCTGAGAAGGGAAGACAGCGTTGTATGCTTTGCTGGTCTGAGTTTTCTCTTCGTTTTTTATACGCGGCGACAGAGGGTTTAAAGGACCGAGTGGAAGAGGAAATTATGCTCAAGCTCTTGCTTTTAAGCACCCAAAACCCTCTCTCTCTCTCTCTCTCTCTCTCGTGTGTGATTTTTTTTTTCTTTTAAATATTTCCTGTTTTGTTTCTCAGAAGACTAAGTATTGAGTGGGGCAGCGGGGGAGTATGTTATCATCTCCAATCATCGCATGATTGAGAAACTAAAGCCATAAATTATGGAATTTCGAAAATAAAGATATAATGTAAATTATAGTTTGTAATAGCACCTGGATCTAAAATTTTAGGCATTGTGTTTTTTAAAATTTTAATTTTTTTAAGTTTTAAAATAATATTTTTTTTATAATATTTTTTTATTTTGATATGTTGATATTAAAATAAAAAATATAAAAAATACTTTTTAATAATTTTTTTTAAAAAAAATATTTTAAAAACTAACATCTATGAGGCTATTAAACAGACTTTATAAATCATAATTAGTAAGTTTAAATTAAAGTTGGAGATATTGTTGCTAGTTAAGGAAAAAATTATATCATTTTATGAATTAATATGTATTTAATATATAAAATCAAATTAAAAAATATAAAACTAATAAAATTAAATTTTATTCATGCAAATCAGTAAAATCAACCAAGTTTATGAGTTTATTAAATTTTATCTTTGGAATTAGCTTTGCCTAGTAGTTATAAAAATTTAAAAATATATATAAAAATTTATTATTATCTTTTGTAATAATTACAAACATTAAAAAAAAACACTCATTTAAACAAAACAATTTATACATTTCTATTCATGCCTATATTTTTATTTTCTATCACTCAACATATAATTATAATTTTAAATAATAAATTACATTAAAATCTAAAATATTTTTAAATTGGATCTTAGTATTATTTTTTAAAAGTACATTTAGCTATATCTTACCTTATTATATTTGACATGATTAGATTAAATTAGTTATTTCTTTTGAGAAACTTTTCATATTAAAAAAAAAAACCTGTATTAAAAGATAGCATGAAATATTTATATGTGTCTATATTTTTTATATTTTCCTCATATTTATTAAAAATAAACTCTTTAATATTTTCCATAAATTATTAAAAAAATAATGATAATAATAACAATAACAATAAAGTCTTCTTCTTCTTCTTTCCTTCGAGATATCATACAATAAATATCTTAATGCTATATAAACTCGGGTTATAAATGAATAATTAATGCAAGTGAAGATGTAATCTAACATTTATTAAACACAGAAGATACTCACATAGTGTGTGTATATATATATATATAATATGATCTGTGCCTATCATATAGTAGGATATTGGCATATAAAATAAAATAAAATAATGGCGTGTCGAAATATAAGAATACCCACGTACTCCCTACTACCGGAAGTGGGCGGCGAAGATGACCCACCACCTGACATTCCCTTCGTTTTTGCTTGCTTTAATTATTTCAACAATTCTTGATGGGCTGTTAAATCAATTATTGGGTTTGAAACCCTTTTAGGTTATCTAAGATAGTGGTGGTTATTTATGCCATTGGACAATTATTTTTATTTAAGAATAATTATAATTTAAAAAAATAAAATAAAAATTAATATTCAAGTTAAATTGTAATTAATTTATAATAGAATATAAGAATAAAACAGCAACAATATGAAAACTTGATAAATCTAAACAAAATAAAGAAAATAACAAATATATTAAATAAAATGATTTAGGGTTATTGTAAATGGATACAATAAAATAATATTAAATAAAAAGAATAATTGAGAGAAAAAAATAAAAATAAGAGTTAATAAGAGCCATTTTGTAAATATATAAAAAAACTAGATTGTAATTGCTTCATTTTTTCTCTCTTGATCGATAATTTGAAATAAAAAGGGGAGAGAATTTGTATGTTTTTTCTAGTTAAATTCTTGTTGATTTCACCAATAAAAACAAGTAATTAGAGTGATTAATTTAATTAAATACTAAGATGATGTGATTTTAAGGTGGTGAGTGTTTTAAAAGAAAAAATTAAAGCTAGGGTTTAAAGAGGAAGGATAAGAAAACTTGATTTTTTTTTTATTTTTTCCTTAAATCCTTATCAAAGTGAGGTAAATAACATGCTCTAAATGATTTATTCCTCTAATTTTATGTTTGACGAAGGATTATGTAAAATTGTGTTTTATGTGAAATTGAGGGTTTATGTTATAAATTATGGAAATAATACAAATTATAATTAAACCATGTTAGAAAGCATTAATTATGATTGGGTAAATGTTTAATTTTAAATAAAAGAAACAAAATTATTTTTCTTTTTTTATTGAACTTTCAACCAAAAAAATTAGGGGGTTTAAGGTTTTAATGCAATTGTTTAGAAAATATGAGAGGATATAATTTTATAATTGTTATTATGTGAATGAGTAAAATATTTTCTACGAGAAAAGAAAAATCTTCACTTTTTTTCATTTTCTTTCCCAAGTTAATTTTGATTAGAAAAAAAATCTTCACTTTCTTCCCCAGGTTAATTTTGATTAGAAGAAGAAGAAAATTAGAAAATTGAGTTTTGATATTATTATTAAAAATATTTTCAAATTAAAGATAATTGATGTTGATAGGTTAGATTGAATAATGACTTTTATAAAAAAATAAAATGAATAAATAATTTAGAAAGGGATTTTATTCTCCTCGAATTAAAAGTTTAATTGAACTTAATTAAGGGTATTGGATTTAATCAATAAATATATAATTGGTATTAGTGACACGATCAAAAGATTGATGTCTTCTCGCAAGTACAAGAGTGTTGAAGTAATAAATAACCTGACAGGACCGGAGTCGAACCACAGGGAAGTTAATTGTATAAATTATAAATAACAATAACACAACAACAACAAATCCATAATAATAAATAATAACAATAACAATAATAATAATAGCATAATAATAATAAAGAAGGAAAAGATGAGAGTTTTGAGATGGAATACTAATGTAAGCATTAAACAATGATAACAACAAATGTCAAGGTTAGAGGATCCACTAATGATATGTCAAATAAGTATAGTATAAACTTTTATTATTCAATTGAAAACTACACCTAAAGGAGATTCTAATCAGATTATAAATTGTTAACATGATTACATTAGTTATCTTATTCGAATAATGCTAATACTTGTAAATGTTGTTAGGCATTCATGATTATAACTTATGTTAACAACAAATCAAGTTCTTTTCATAGTTAAGGTGTTGGTTATACCATACAATATGGACTATGAAAGTGCCAAATATTTGTTGCACCAAGTGTTATACAATATAAATCAATATTAACTATTTAACAAGCAAAGTATTAAAAGTGAACAAGATAACAAATATAAAACATGTTGGTATCAAACATTAAGGTCCATGTTGAGTTTACACTATACTTATTCTTACACCATTAATGTAACCTTTTCACATTGACATCATAAACTTAACTAAACATAACAAAAGAAAGAAAAATAAATAAACAAAATAAAAACATAAATAAGATAAAAGTTAATTAAGTAAAGGAATGGAAATGAAAGACATAAACTTGATATTAATGAAAATAAAACCTAAATATAACAAAAATACAAAGAGAGAAAGCAAAAACATGATCTTGATCTGGAAACCAAGATGTCTAAATGCATGGCAAATGCCTCATTTTATAGGTAAAAAATTAGGAACTATTGATTTGATAACTAATTGATGAGTGAGTGACCAACTTTTGACTTGGTGGCAATCCTTATCTTCTCTTGTCTACCCAAAACATCATTGATAACGTTAGAATTTGAACCAAACCTCCATATAAAAGTTGTAGAAAATTATCTCGGCTTTCTAAAAAAAAGGTCATTTGGATTTCTAGAACTCTAGATATGAGCTGAATATTGAACAGTGTCTAAACTGCAAGACAAATTCAAACTTTTTCGTTGTTGTTACAATTTGAACTTGAAAACGATCCTTTTAAACCAGACCTCTATATAAAAGTTATAGGCTTATGTCTTACCTTCCCATCCATATAAAGTAGACCTAAATCCGAAATCTACAACTCTAGATATGACTCAATTACTGAACAATGTTCCAGTTTGAACTTTACCAGCATCTCTTTTTTAAGTTTGATCATCTCTTTATCCTTTTAATTTCAGTACTTAAACTCATCAATCAATCTTTTTATTTATGTGATAAACCTGCATTTAAGATGAACATTTACCACAAATTAAAGGTATCTTATATTATTATATATGTTATTATAAAACAAGCTTTAGTTAAGGAGTTATTGATACTTCAAGTGTAAAATGATAATATAAAACCTTGATAAAAATGCACTTTTAAGTACTAATCATCTGTCTCATTGGCATTCAGATTGAAACGTTCAGTTGGGGTTATAAAGTAATTGTAGGGAATCAATTTCGTGCATGTTGTCAAATTTTATGGATGTCAGATGCGTTAAATATACCTGCAAAGTAGGTAATTTGATTAGCTTTTTCGGAAAAAAGAAAGAAAAAGAAAACGAAGATAATGATCAATAACTAGACGACACATCATGTGGTCCTTTTTCTTTTTTCTTTTCTCAAAACAACACCGTTTTTTGTTTGAATTAAGGATTTTACCTATTGTTAATTTAGTCCTTAATCTTTCAATTTCATTCAATTAAACCCCTAATTGACCATAAATTTTTTATTTAATACAATTGAGCCCATGTTGGACTTCAATTGAAACCCCGAAGTTATGCGCCTTTTACAATATGGTCCTTGGTCTCTAATTTTATCAATTGAACCCATAATTAACCATTAAACTTTTAATTTCACCCCCAATTTTTGCCAATTAAGCCCCTAAATTATGGTGTCCTTTGTAGATTGGTCCTTGGCAGCAAATTTCTTCAATTTAGCCTTTAATTGACCTCAAAACTTTAAATTTCTTGCAATTTGGCCCTTAATTTCAATCAATTAACTTGATAAAAATAAATTTGATCTTCTTAAAATTCCAGTCTTCTCAATTAAGCCCAACTTCAGCTCTTAAACTTATTTTTTCACCAATTAAGCCCGAAATAAAATTAATCTGATCCATTTAAAGTATAATTAAGTCCTTGCACTTAATTAAATTCTTCAATTGGACCTAAATTAATTCTTAAACATAATTAAAATTCAATTTGGCCTATGATTAAGTTAAATTGGCCTATTAAAAATTTAATTATATTCTTGGACTTATTTTTATGCAAATTTGTCCAATAATCATTTAATTTGACCTCGAATTTGTATTTTTTTTTATTTTTAGGCATAATGAAATACAATTAGGCCTTGAATTTCCTACGAAATTGAAGCTTGATTCCCCGGTTTGCTTTCTTTACGTTGCTAACCTTTTTATTATTTTTTTATTCTGAAAAAAATAATTTTTGAGAAATAACTCAGAATTGAGTTATGATAGGTTGTATATATATTTTGAACACAATTACCTTTTCAAAAAGACAATGCATGCTATAAAGCAATTAGCCATTTAAAAATTATTCTATAGAAAATAGAAATGAGATATTGATATATGCTTGAGTTTTGAAAGTCAAATAATAGAATGAATATTGTGATTAATGTTACTAGTTGATAAATAATTAAGCGAGTTGATAACTTGGTATTGAAAGAAAATAAAGTAAACTTTGCCAAAATTCCAGTAATATATACATTTTAGTTATATATATATATATAATTTGAGTTTATATAAACGAGGTTGTTACAAACAATAACAATAAATAATTTTTTTAGAAAAAATATTTCTAATTAGTATTTAAAAATGTATTTTATCAAGATTTTATATCATTATTTTGTATTTAAAGTATTAATAACTTCTTAATTAGATTATGTTTTATAATATCATGTCTAATATTATAAAATACCTTTAATTTATGGTAAATGTTCATCTTAAATGCAGGCCTATTACATAAATGAGATAATTGATTGATGAGTTTAACTATTGAAATTAAGAAGACAAAGAGAGGGCTAGGCTTAGAAAATAGGTGTTGGTGTAGTCCAAACTGGAATACTATTCAGTCATTGGGTCATATCTGGAGCCATAGAGTTTGGATTTGGGTATGCTCTATATGGATGAAAAGTTAAGACATAGGCCTAAAATATTCCTAAATTATTTAAAATTCAATTCTACCATTTGGAAGTCCAAATCTTAGCATTAAAAGAGAAGTTCAAATATGTTCTGCAGCCTAAATACTGTTTAGTGTTCAGCTCATATCTCAAGTTTTAGAAGTCTAAATGACCTTTTTTTTTTGTTCAAAAGCTTAGACAATTTTCTAAAACTTTTATATGGACAGTCTATTCAAATTCTGATGTTAGCAATGATATTTTATTCAAACAAAAAAATAAGGATTATCACAACGTTAGGATATGACCACCCACTCAACAATTAATCAACAAATCAATAGTTTCAAATTTTGGCCTATAAAATAAGACATTTGCCATGCATTTAGGGGTCTTGGTTTTCAAATTAAGATCATGTTCTTTTTTATATATATTTTTATAATCCTTAAGTTTTGTTTATATTAATCTTTTGCTTATGCTTTTCATTTTCTTTTCTCTAATTAGTTAACTTATATCTTATTTATATTTTTATTTTGTTTATTTATGTTTCTTTCTTTTATTATGTGTAGCTAAGTTTATCATGTCAAGGTGAAAAGGTTACATTAATAGTATAAGAATAAGTATAGTATAAACTCAATATGAATATTAACGTTTGATACTAACATGTTTTGTATTTGTTATCTTGTTCACTTTTAATACATTACTTATTAAATGATTAATCTAGATTTATATTGTATAACACTTGGTATAACAAATACTTGGTACTTTCATAGCTCAGCTATATGATATAACTGACACCTGTGCTATGAAAGAAACTTGATTTGTTGTTAACATAAGTTATAATCATGAATACCTGATAATATTTACAAGTATTATCATTATTCAAATAAGATAACTAATGTAATCATGTTAACCATTTATAATCCAATTAGAATCTTCTTTGTGTGTGGTTTTCAATTGAGTAATAAAAAGAGTTTATACTATACTTGTTTGAAATACCATTAGTGAATCCTTTAACTTTGACAATTGTTTTTTTATCATTATTTCATCTTTACATTAATATTACATTTCAAAGTCCTCTTTAACTTATTATTATTATTATTATTATTATTATTATTATTATTATTATAGTTAACTTCCCTATGGTTTGACCTCGGTCTTGGCGGGTTATTTATTATTTCGACACTCGTGTACTTGAGAGAAGACATCAATTTTTTGGTCATGTCAAGTTTTTAGCACTGTTGCCAGGAGGTCAATTCTTATATAAATTATAATATTTATTTTATTTTCACTTTTCACTTTTCTTGTATCTAACTCTGTTCCTTTGGTTTTGTTTTAGTCTTCCTTTTATTCTCTTCCTACACGTGTATGAGAGTTTGATCACGTACATTAAGTGGTAGATCTTGTAGGGTATCCTCATTATTTTCAGAAAATATAGCCAAAGAAAATAACTAGTCGCTTCATAATGAGAATAACCGTGTCAGAACACTTAGAGACCATATGAATCCCATAAGAACAAGTGTATCGTCATGCATAGTTTCCCTCCTGATATATGTCATTTTAATTTTAAATTAGAAATTATTCAACTTTTACCTTCTTTTCGTGGCTTAGATCTAGAAAATCCATACTTGCATTTAAGGGGATTTGAAGAGATCTATAACACCTATAATGACTTAAATTATAGCATGAACACCATCAGATTAAAGTTTTTTCCTTTTTCATTATAAGATAAAGCTAAAATATGGCTATAAAATTTGAGACTAGGATCCATTCTTGCTTGGGGTGAAATGCAATAATTTTTAAAGAAGTTTTTTTATCTTACAAAACAAACTCTTTCAAAAGATAAATCACCACTTTCACTCAAAAAACCAAGAGAAATATTTTACTAATGTTGGGATAGGTATCGAGACTTGCTTAATACTTGTCCTCATTATGGTTTTGAATCATGGAGATTGGTTTCACAATTTTATGAAGGATTAACACCTAAAGATAGATAAATTATTGGAATTGATATACAATTAAACTTTTAAAGATAAAGACCCTAATGAAACAATGAAGTACCTAGACTTGCTAGCTGAAATTGCTCAAAATTAAGACACTACAAATACTTACGAGGCATCAAGTAAAACTCAACCTCATACATCTAGTGAAGGTATGCACAACCTTAAGAAAGATCATGACCTCTAAGCTAAGTTTGTATTTTTAGCTAGAAAAATCGAGGCACTAGAATTAAAAAAGAGTGGTCAATTAAAATCTATTCAGGACATTGTGTGTCAAATTTGTGAAACCAATAAACACTTAACTAACAACTGTCCAACTTTGTCTTTTTTCAAAAAATACCTCCAGGAACAAGTTCATGTTTTAAACAGTTTTAAATGTCTAATCATAACCCATACTCGCAAATATACAATCCTGGTTGGAAAAATGACTTAAATTTTAGTTGAAAGAGTAATGCACAAACTTCATAGCATCCGTTTCATGCACATCATAATTTTCAAAATCCTCATGGATATATATCTCCTAAATTTAAGGCAATCAGATGTTGGATGTAGATATGGGGGGACCACTCCTAATAATCTAAACATTGCTATAATTAGAGTGAAATCTACTTGGCACACTCTATCAAACAATAAGTTAAAGTCATAGGAATCATTTACATCTTATATGAATTAAAAAGTTTACTACACATTTACAGATAAAGGATTTAAAGCAAGGTTCTCGTAAGAGAGAGAGAGAGAGAGCGTGAAATTTACTTAGCAAGAATTATCAACACAGTAGGTTAAAGTCACAAGAACCACTAGTAGTTTCTATAAATTAGAGTGTTGAGTGATTTAGATTGAGAGGCTGTGCCATTCCTATCAACATAACCTGATAAAATTCACGAAGTTGTGCTGATGGGACTAGCACAACCTATGAAATTTTAAATTTTAACATGTTGTGCACAATTATTTAGAATCTTTGTTGGTTGTGTTGATAGGAGTAACATAATGTGTTAAATAAAACTACTTTGAACAATGCAACTTGGTTGTGCCAAAGAAGAGTGGAAATTTTTGTTGGTTGCATCATTCTTGGAAGTGTTATAAAATAATATAAATCATATCTTGGGACTTCATCTAAAAAGTTAAGTTATTGGGTTGTGATGAGTTTTTGATATAGTATAAAATAATATAAATCATATCTCAGGACTTCATCTAAAAAGTTAAGTTATTGGGTTGTGATGATTTTTTGATATAGTATCAAAGTCTTGATGACCAAGCGGTCATGAGTTCGAATCTTACCATCCTCATTTATCTGATAAAAATTAAACATAAAATAATATAAACATATATAAGTTTTAAGCCTAAAAGGCTTTTACCTGAAGAAATATATTAGAAAATAATATAAATTATATTTTAAAATTTTATTTAAAAATTTAAATTATTAAATTAAAATGATTATCAGAGAGAAACACAAAATAAAATTTCATTATATCTCAAAACTTTTCCTTTCCCATGCAAGCTTGCACATGAACACCCTAATTCAAGGAAAAAGAAAGTCATACATTTTTAAGTAATCGAGCCCTGGAGCATCGCAGTCTGCATTTTGTGCTATAATTCAGAGATGACTACTCGGCCAGACATGCTTAATTTGACAACAATACCTCATTCATCGGGGCCGTTGCCTTGCATTATCCACAGTGAAAAACGCAACTCTCTGCAATAATAAGTTTATCAAATCGAAGCACCTGACCTTAGACTGTGACAACTCTTGATGGGTCAACCCGGTTGGTTTGAATCGAGCTTCCAAATTGCAACACAATTTCAAGGTGGCCCAGCCTCCTTGTTCCCCACTTCCTTCCGGCTACTGAAGCAAAAAATTGCAGAGAAAGGCATGGTTATTACGGTATAAAACAAGTCTATCATCGAAGAAAACCCCTCAAATAACAGGAGGCAAATCCTCTATCAGGTTTATACACGCCATAGCCAGCCAACTGTAGAAAAAGTTCGTTCCTTTATAGATCAGAAGCTAAAAAGGCACCCACAAGCTACAAATCCCACCATACACAAGGTGTTGTAACTAAAACCTAGATCAAGAACAACATAAACCTCTGTTGTATAATTGAATCAGAGATAAAAACCGCCATTATTGAATCCTACAACCCCCGCAATGACCTTCATCCTCATCCAAAGATGATTTTCTTTCATTTTCTCGGGAACCAAATAGAAGGCTGATGAATGAGGTAACGTGTTCTTTTCTTAATCTGAGAAAAAATTGAATAACCAAGTTGTTTAGAGGACGAAACATGTGCAGATTTTCTACCACTTCATGTGTTAAACAACCATGCTAAAACACAATCTCTAATTATTATAATATAGATATAAGGTATTATAGTTACTTTATTGTATTTGAAATCTATTTTTGAATTAAATTATAAACTATAATTTTTGATTGAATACAATAAAGTAACTATTTGAAATCTATTTTGAATTAAATTATAAACTATAATTTTTGTAAATTCAGCAAGTGAAATATCAACATAAATACATGGTAATATTTAGTTTTACATTTAAATTATTTTTTAAATATTCTAAAATTGTTTTATTAATGTAAGTAATAAATTTTAAAAAATAAAAAATATTTTAACATATTTTAATTAAAAATTATTAAAAAAAAAGTAATAGAAATATCAATATATATATATCTCACGTCTTCGACATCCAACCTCTTAACAGTAATACATAAACCTCTAAAACATCCAACGCCAAGAACATAAGCAGGCAAAAGATGAGTGTCTGTCTCTTCAATTCCCCGCCTCCACTCTCTTTACCAACGCCAGCAAAGAGAACCCTATCTGTTATCCTCGACACCAGCAACAATTGGACCAGGAAAACCTTACTAGGTGGCGCCATAACTGGAGTACTCTCAATCAATTTATTACTGTCCTCTCCATCTTCACTTGCTTTCGAATCTCCATCACCATCACTCCTACAATCACAATCAACAGAATATCTGTGCCGTGAAGAAGAAATCCAACAAGACTTTAAAGTAGAGAGCGAAGCTCCTCAAGTGGTGACTAATGAAGGAATTGTGGAAGAAGCTTGGGAGATTGTTAATGATAGCTTTCTTGATAGTGGGCGACGTCGATGGACTCCTCAATCTTGGCAGGTATACGTACATACATGGCATACAAAATTTTCCTTCTTTTTAACTTAATCCTCTTTTATGTTGATTCATATTGTAGCAAAAGAGGGAAGATATTTTAAGCGGATCGATTCAATCGAGAGCAAAAGCCCATGATATAATTAGAAGGATGTTGGCTAGTTTAGGTGATCCTTACACGCGGTTTCTTTCACCTGCTGAGGTACTTAATTTTGTTGCTGCTGTTTTTTTTTTTTTAAAAATAGTTTTGCTGTATCTTATGATTAGAAATGTTTTTTCTTTCTCTTCCCATGCAATATTCAGTTTTCGAAGATGGGGAGGTATGACATCTCTGGTATTGGAATAAACCTTAGGGAAATTCCTGATGAAAATGGAGAGGTCAAATTGAAAGTTCTTGGATTATTGCTTGATGGGCCTGCGTATTCTGCTGGTGTAAGACAGGTAGTTATGAGTTTAAAACTGTTAACCCACCTTGTCAATACCTTTCTTGTTTGGTAGCTTTGTCTTCCAAGTGATAATTGGTGCTTGTTATATTGCTATATTTATATTTGATGGAATGCTATGTGTCGATTAGTTATGAGAATTTGCTTCCTTTCATAGCACATTATACATGTAGGAGTTTCTTATCGAGATTTGAATGTATTTGGTTCATATTATTTGTCTAGTAGTGCATAATTACTAGATATCGTTAGTGCGATATGGTTTTTAATTGAAGTGTAGAATGAGCTTAATATTGTTTTCAAAATAGGAAATGCTTTTTCAAGTTGCATATATGTATGGATAACAAAGAAGTGATCTCACTAACTCCTCCTTTGGAGAGAAGACTATTCTTCCCCTTCTCATTCTGTCATTTTAACTAGTGTATGGGGTGAGTTTCCTTATGTTCTATCTTCTTTTGGCAGGGTGATGAATTATTATCTGTTAATGGAGAGGATGTCAAAGGGAAATCAGCATTTGAAGTATCATCATTGTTACAGGGCCCAAATGAAACATTTGTGACTATCAAGGTTTATAAAATTGGTTTCAGATGTACAATATTGCTGTATTAGCTTTTGGATTCTTCTAATACATACTGTTGTATTATAGGTGAAGCATGGAAATTGTGGACCCGTTCACTCTATAGAGGTTCAGAGACAACTTGTTGCTCGAACTCCAGTCTTTTATCGTCTGGAACAAATTGACAACAGCACCGCTTCTGTTGGGTACATGCGCTTGAGAGAATTCAATGCATTGGCTAGAAAAGATTTGGTAATTGGTAAATGTTTGTCTAGTTTAAATTAGTCATTGCAATTTTATTGTAGCAACCAAAACATACTTTTATGACATACCTTTAACATGTGGAACGTTATATTATCTGCTTCAGGTTTATTCTACTCCCTAAAAATTGGCGTCAAATTAAAGCATTTTTTGTGTTTTTCCTTATTTCTCATGCTGCCTTTTTCATATATTTTTTTGAAAATAGAAGAATGAAGTGATTGAAAGAAGCTACATGCAAACTCAAACCAGAATCAGTGATTCTATGGAAGCCCAATTAGATTACCATAACCCCCTGCTCCCAAATCTGATATTCAACTATGCTTTTGCAAAGCTCACAAATGTTATTTAAATTCTTAGTAGGGATTATCTTTCTAAGCTCATGTTATGTAGTTTTGGCCGGCTTGATGGTTAATGATGATTGTGCAGCAATGAAGCGACTTCAAGACAGGGGTGCCTCATATTTCATTCTGGATCTGAGAGATAATCTTGGCGGATTAGTACAGGTTCTTATCCATTTTCCTCCATTGTTAAAATCCAGTCCCATATTTAGCTCGGATGATCTACTTATTCCTGCTTTTCATATATGCAAGTGTTGATTATTTTACTTTACAAAGTGAAAGAGCTTAAGCATATGTTGAAAGAAGATTTGGAAATGGAAATAAAGTGTATAAACCATTCTAACACATGTGGACATCTTTTTGTTGATCATAGTTATAATGCCTTTCTGGAGAAACTTGAAATGAGAAGGAAATTTTTTGAAATAGCAGCTAAATGCCTCACAAATGTTTTTGATGAACTAGAAGTTGCTTGTAGATAAGACTGAGAGAATATGGATATCGGTGGTCTTCTAGTGGGCATAAATGTGTGTAGGATAAATCTGGAGAATTTATAAGAATGGAATGAACGAATGTTCCTCAAAGGAAAAGATTAAAATAGAGGGCCTGCCCTTTCCATCCTCTCTTGACAATCCAGCAAAAGACATTGCTAGGATTGAAAATTCAACTATGGTGATGAGGGAAGAATCAGCATTTACTCTGATTATACTAATCCCTCATCCAGTAAGACTGATGGGAACTGATCTGATTCATCCTGGCTTGCTTGGGTGATTGTTTTCTAGTTACAAACTTCCTTCCAACACTACTGGCTACTAACCTGCAAAGAAATTGCAGGCTGCTGATTTTACCTTTTTCACCTCTTTGCTTTCTCTGTCTCTCTTCCACTCTTGGGTGCCTGAAGGTTCATCTGAGATAAAAAAATAAAAAATAAAAAATAAAAATCTGGAAAGAGATTCGTCTATAACAATGATGAATACTTGGGCATCATTTTGTCCCACTTTCAGGTAACCTTGCCATACTGTGTTCATCTGATCTTTAGAGATCAGGCTGTAATGCTCTTCTGCAGACTGACATTAGTAAGGAAACAATCTTGTTGAGAAATAAAATTGAGGAATTATCATCCCTCATTGCATTAACGATCCTACAAAAATTTAAGCTGTTGTGAAACTAATCAAGAATCCCCTGTCTGCTTGTTTTGATTTCTTACTCAAACAATTACAGTCCTAGCACCCACCTAGTAAATATTTGAACCTTCACTTTTGCCTTCGTTTTCCAACATAAAAGAAGCCTCAGATCTGTTCATGATGTGCATCAAAATGTGTCAAAAGGTGTTTTCAATAACTTGAAATAAAGAATGTTCGTCCAATTGTACAGCTTTTCATGGCAATATTCATGCATTCATAGGCTATGGTTCCCAAGAGAATGGTCAGCAATAAGGGAAAAAAAACAATAAAGAAATTGTTTTCTGTCACTTCTGCAAGTTCGTTGGAGGGATTAGTACGAATAAGTTCTTGAATTGGTGCTTATATGCAGACAAGTAATATGCAAACGAATATCTTTTTTTGTCTTATGAAATAAAACCTCAGTTATATATGTTTATCAGAATAAAATAGCATGGATTGACTTCATTGAGATGATTGTGGATTAGTAGTCTAATAAATGATCCCCCCCCCCCCCCCCCCCCCCCCCCCTCACGCACTCTCGT